>NC_060277.1:115588058-115804011 GCF_021613505.1 Equus quagga
CGCGGCGCGCTGGGGCAGGTGCCGCGGGGCCGGCTCCCACCGCGGCCGCGGCGCCCGGCCCGGCCCGGCCCGGGGGAGGCGCCTCACCGAGATAGATGTCTCCGAAGGAGCCGCTGCCGATCTTGCGGCCCAGCCGGTACCTGTTCCCGACCCTGAGCTCCATGGCGGCGGCGGCGGCGGCGGCGGCGGCGGGCCCGGCTCGCTCCTGCCCTCCCGGCCGCTTCCTGGGTCTGAGCTCGGGGAGGCGGCGCCGCCGCTGCCGCTACTGCGGGTCCGGCTGCCGGCTCCGCCCCCCTCACGGCCCCGCTTTCACCATGGCTTTCTGGCCGCCCCGCCCCTCCCAGCGCCTCAATACGGGGCGGAGGGGACAGTGCGAGCGCCGCCGCCCCTGCTCCGGGCCCCAGCGGCCCCGCTAGCCCTCTCCCCGCCGCGGATGGACTCGGATCTCCCGGGCCTGAATCCCCCTTCAGCTGCCTAAAGGAGCCGCCGCCATCGCGCTGTGACGTCACTTCCCCTAGCAACCCGGTGGGGCCGGGCTGCGCTGCCCGAGGGGCGGGGCCGCGCAGCTCGAGGGGCGGGGCCGCGCAGCCCGAGGGGCGGGGCCGGGGGCGAGCGCACCCCGGCGAGACCCTTTGTCGCTTTGCCCTTCTGTCCGCGAGCGGCCGGGGGCGGGAGCCCGGCGTCCGACCCTGTCCCACATGCAGGCTCCACGTGCTCGCGTAGGGAGCTCGCTTGCCCACACAGGAGGAAGCCAGTGGCTCTTTGCGACAGGCCTGGGACAGGCCTCCAGGCAGTGCCCTTAGCAGGAGGGCACGAGAGGGGCCGAGCCCGTCGCTCCAGGACCCTGGCATCCGCAGCCTCGGGACTCTCCAGGAGGAGGCCGCCCTTCCTGGTCCGGCGGCTGGAGGGACACAGGCCGGGCCACAAGGGACACTGGGGTGCACGGGCGTCTTGGGGTGGCCGGGGGCTGGCTGGGGACGTCTACTGTGCGGTTCCTCTCCTGTCCTACTGTGCCAAGTCCCTGGCTTGCAGCTCAGCCTGCTGTCACACCTGAAAGGTGAAGGGGAAGCTACCAGGGTTTCAAAGGGTAAGCCCGGACTGCCTGCCTCTCCAGTCCCATGGGCCTGGAGAGTGAGACAACGTTTTTCTCTACTTTGTGTTGAGTCTGAATGTTCTTCCTTGCAAAAGAAAGCAAGAATGTTCAAGTTCAGGCTGGTGACCAGGTTCATAGATCTGAACTCTTGATTCCAGTCACTGGGAAGGGAGTCCCCCAGAGAGGCATGGAAACCAGGAAGGAATGACTTTCCTGTGGGTGCTTCTCTAGGGCTATCCCCCACCCCAGCTAAAAAGAAAGAACCATAAAACCAGCTGTTAATACAGCAGAGTGAGTGCCCTCCTGTGGTGCACGGCACAGTGGTCTCGCCACTCCCAAATCCTCCCTCTCCACCACTCAGCCTCAGTGGTGCAGCCCCTGCCAGAAAATAGTTGGAGGTCAAGTTGGGGAGATCGGCATAGCGTCAGTTCCTGAGCATTACAAACAGTTCCTGGAGACGGAGAGAGAAGGCACAAAGCAAGCCAGGGTCAATCGCTAATGAATGGTGGGCAACTGGGAACACCCCACGTCCATGCACAGTAGTCAGCCCAGCCTCTGTCTTATGAGGGCTGGGGGGATTTTGCCAAACTAGTAAATATAGCCTTGTTGGCAGCATTCGCTGATAAACAGTGCCCAGTTCCCCTGCCAGAGAAAGCCATGAGTGTAAACGGGAAACAGAAAGGGGCCTGACACCCCCTTCCTGGAAATACTGGATCGGCGACTCCCTCAGCTGCCCTGGGCTGATTGCTCGCCAGTGGTCCTCCTCCTGAGCCTTGGTGTCCTCTCTCAAAAAGAAGCTACAGCTCTTTGAGCTGCCCCCTGGGCCCTCCGGTTCTGCCTCCTTCACCTGTTTGTTCTCAGAGTTGGTCAGGACAACCGGCAGACAGTAGGACCAAAGTCCCTGCTTGTGTTTCAGTCCACGGCTGTGACAGGGAGTGGTCAGAAAAGGCCTGGGCAGGGACAGAGCCACTGTCTTTGAGAGGCCTCACCAGGGGCCCGTGCCAGGGTTCCAGGCCCCCATATCCCAGCACTGTGCTGCAGGTGGTCTGCCCCTGCGACTACAGTGTCCCTGTGTGTGCCTCAGTTTCCCATGTGTGAAGTACCCTTGCAGGGCCAGGGCTTGCAGAGGCTGCGCTCGGACAGCTGCTTCCCCACTTCCAGCCTCCACACTCTTGGGGTCAGAATCCTCTCTGTGCTGACGGCGGCGGCCAGCCACTCTCTTATCCTGCTCTGCCATTCACTTTGTGACCATGAGAAGGGCCAGAATCACTCCCCAGACCCTCCCTCAGAGTGTGGCCTGAGGACCAGGAGTAGCAAGGGAGAAAGCCTGCTGGTGCAGGAGGCTCTCACACACGCCCGTGTTGTTGTTGGGAATGGCCTTGGACGTAGCAGGCACTCAGTAAACTCTGGCTTCATGAATGACTCACGTAGATGAACTCCTAGCTCCTAGGCCAGGCCATCCCCAAACAGAACTGCAAGGCCCAGACCCTGCCTTCGCTGCTGGGGCCGCCTCCCTTGGCTGGGCCCCCGGCTGCGTTTCACTGCCCACTCCCAGCCTCATGCTGCTGGCAAGGGTGCTGGCCTGTGACATCTTGTCCCTCAAAATTTGCACAAGCCAGGACTCCCCAGGTGTTTTCCCGACTGGGCAGATGTCCCTCTGCCCCTGCCTGGGCTCTTTTTATTTCAATCCAAAACTGCAGTAGGGGGAAAGTCTCACCCAAAAGGCTGGGGGGTTGGAGGCAGGAGGCCTTTCGGGCCCACCCCTCGCCCTGCCCCGGGACTCTTGGCACAGACCCATATGTGTCCCTGCTGCGCTTCTGCTAGGATCCCGCATGTCTGCAGACCATTCCCACTCCAGGCAGCACCTGGTTTTAATGCACTTCCAAATACTTTGTCCCCTTCGTTGTGACCCAAACTCCCTGTGACCACCTGGACAGACGAAGAGGCATGGGAGGGGAGCAGACTCCCGGACAGTCCTCCGTCCTCCATCCTCTGTAAAAGCAGAGCCGAGGGAAATGGGCTGAGACCGGCCTGTCCTGGGCATGCATGATTTCCCCGTGCTTGCCATCGTGTGTGTCTGTGCACATGTGTGGGCAGCTTCGTGGAGATATAGTTCACATACCACACAATTCACCCATTTAAACTGTACAACTCAATGGTTTTTAGTATATTCACGAAAGTGCACAATCATCGCCAGTTTTACATTTTCATCACCCCCTCAAAAGAAGCCCCTGCCCTATAGCTATGTCCCCCACGCCCAGTGAATGAATGGAGGGCTATGCTCTCATTGCTCGTGTGCTGTGCCGCTCTCTGAGGTCTGGCCAGGGCTGGCCTCAGCTGCAGAGGTTTGTGTTTTCCTGCCCCCTGAGAGGCACATCTTCCTTCTCCCATCCTGGCCTCATGCCAAGGGTTCCCATCAGACCCCCTAGGGACAGGAGGCAGGTGCACACTCCAGTCTCCAGAAGCGAGAGGCGCATGCATGTGTGTGTCCTTGGAAAGACGCCTGACCTGGGATTGGACACAGGACGGGAGCCACTGTGGGGTCCTCGCTGCTGTCTCTCATGATGGCCCTGCACCTCCTGGCTGCTTGGCTCAGCTGTCCTTCCTCCTCTGGCTGGCATGCTCTGGCTTCTAGTAGTTTCTGTCCCTTGAGCTCCCCACTGTCACTCCGTTCAGCTTTGTGAGAGAAGGTAACTGGCTGGTCCTGGTTGGACAGTTCTTTTCTACCCTAGGTCACAGGTCACTGGCAAGCCCAAGCACAGCACCATGGAGCCAATTAATAGGGGCGGGGGGCGGGGACAGGGTCATTTGCACAAATCATGATCACCTGTGGGTTCCCCTTGGCCAGAGCTGTGGGCAGCCCAGAGTCACTGAGGAGGAGCTTTGTGCTGCGGGCTCAGGCGTACCCTGGAGAGAAGGTCATCCCAGCTGCTGCTGTCCTCGCATCGCTCCCATGCAAACCCCCAGAGGTTGAAAGTCTCCTCATTTCCGCTCCTGCTGTTCACCAGACCATGGGGATGCTGACCCGGGTTGTTCCGTTAGAGATTAGCCTTGCAAGATGCAGAAACTGAGGCCCAGAGAGGCTGTCCTGTTAAAATTTCTAGATTTTGCAGGCAGCTGCAATTTGAAATAGTCCATATGATTTTTTTTTAAAGATTGGCACCTGAGCTAACATCTGTTGCCAATCTTTTTTTTCCTTCTTCTTCTCCCCAAAGCCCCCCAGTATATAGTTGTGTATCCTCGTTGTAGGTCCTTCTGGTTCTGCCACTGGGGACACTGCCTCGGCACGGCTTGATGAGCAGTGCCATGTCCACGCCCAGGATCCAAACTGACGAAACTCCGGGCCACCAAAGTGGAGCGCACAAACTTAACCACTCAGCCATGGGGCCGGTCCCATTCCATATGATTTTAACAAAAGCAGCAAAAAGAGAGGTTCAAGAGTAAATGGGATAGCCAGAAGTTGGAAACAACCCAAGTATCCCTGGACAGATGAATGGATAAACAAAATGCAGTCCATACACATGATAAAATATTATTCAGTCTTAAAAAGGAACATGCTGACACATTCTAAACATGGATGAACCTTGAAGACATTATGCTAAGTGAAAGAAGCCAGACACTAAAGGACATATCCTGCATGATTCCACTTATGTGAGGCACCTAGAGGAGCTACATTCACAGAGACAGAAGGTCGAGTGGAAGTTACCGGGGGGTGGGGGTGGGGAGGGAGAGATGGGGATTGTTTAACGGGGACAGAGTTTCAGTTTGGGAAGCTGAGAGAGTTCTAGAGATGGGTGGGGGGACGGCTGCACAGCAAAGTGAATGTATCTAATGCCACTGAACTGCACAGTTAATGCTTAAAATGGTAAATTGTATGTTGTGTGTATTTTACCACAAATTTTTTAAAAACCTATGGGCCAAAATAAAAGAGAGGGGGGAGAAGAAGGAGTGGATAGGCTGGTATAGACAAATCTCTATCCTAAAAGGTTTGGCAGGAGGTGACTTGGGGTCCTTCCTCCTGGAAGGTTTCCCTCCCTCCCCGTCAGCACCTGCTCTCTCTTGCCCCTCCCCTCAGCAGTCCCCGTGACTCCGATGGCTCCGGTCTTTCTTGCTTTCCGCAGCCGGGGTGCAAGAGCTCCAGAGAGCTGCAACGGTACTGTGTGGTCTGCCTGGGTCTTGTGGCTTGTTTGTGTCTTGACTCTGTAACCCAGACATGTGGACAAGGCTGCATGTGGAGAAGGCAGGGGTCCTGGGAAGATGCTGGCTCTGGCAAGCCCAGCGCAGCCACCTGCCCAAAGTCAGGATGATGGCTTTGTTGTCATCCCCTGGGGGGCCGCAGATGCCTCCTCTACCACTGGACCAGGCACCAATAAACCCACAAAGGAAGCGGAAGACGATTAGCCCAGGAGTCAGAGAGGAAGAGCTGCCAGAAGAGAGAGTGCGAACAACATCCCCCACGGAGAAAGCCAGAGGAGACAGGGACACACAGCGCAGAGAGGACTCCCTGCAGCCGAGGTCCCTGGCATCTGAACTAGAAAAACGTCAGCCAGGGAACTGAAGGAGGGGGCGGTCATCAATGAGATCAGTGAGCAGCCTTCACGTCCAGGCGGAAGGAACACCCTTACATCAGAGGAAAAGCAGGAGAAGATGCAGAACACAAGGAGAAAGACCAGAGGCTTAGACCTCCTCAGAAACAGGAGTCCAGGAGGGGCAAAGGGACAGGTGGGTGAGCGAGACTGGTGTCGTTGGACAGATCACTGGACAGCTCCCGGAGCTGAAGAAAGATCCAGGGCTGAGGCTGGCCTGGTGGCGCAGCACTAAGTTTGCGGGTTCTGCTTCAGTGGCCCAGGGTTTGCCGGTTCGGATCCCGGCTGAGGACCTACGCACTGCTTGTCAAGCCATGCTGTGGCAGGCATCCCACATATAAAATAGAGGAAGATGGGCACGCATGTTAGCTCAGGGCCAGTCTTCCTCAGCAAAAAGAGGAGGATTTGTGGCAGATGTTAGCTCAGGGCTAATCTTCCTCAAGAAGGCTGCAGGCATGAGAGGTCTGCGAGCTCCAGGCAAGAGGCAGAGAGCCCGTGCTGGTAACCCTCCTAAACTCCACAGGTAGAGAAGAGGTGCTCACATCTTCACTCAAAAAGAAGTTGCTGACAAAAGAAAAAGAGTCAGACTGGCATTGGGCTCCCTGTGTGATCGGAAGCCTGCCGAAAGCATCCCTGGGCAGTCGGGGCAGCTCCCAGGACTCACGTGCCCAGCACGGACACCACCTGTCTGGCAGGGCAAAGAGAGGTCTCCGGGTGGACACCCTGAGCCCAGCCAGGAGGGGCCCAGAGAGGCCTCCTGGTAAACAAGAATGAGCAGAACCCAGATCTCAGGACAGGAGGGTGAAGGGACGAGGAGAGCAGTGGTGAGCGGTCCTTGCCACTCTCCCCCTATATCCATATGTATGCATGTGTGCACACCTGCATGTGTGCCCGTGTATATACATAAGTATGCATGCACATGTGTGCACGTGCACCACATTGATATGAAGACACCACACACACACATGAGCATGTGCATGTACACATGTGTGCATACATATAGGGTGTGTGTACATATACTTGCATGTGTGCTGACGTGGTGAAAAACAGGTAATGATCATTTCTCTGGAACTGGGGAAAGTAAGCGTTAAAGTAAAGATTCTTGATGTAGAGAGGGTGGCTGCCAGGCACCCTACCAGGAGGCTAGCACTGAAAACTTCGGAAGCTGGGGGGCAGGAGTGGGGGGAGTAGAATCTTTCCAGAGGTCTCATTTTGGGGAGCGGGAGGGGAGAGGAGGGGCTAAATGTCTTCTACAGACCCCATCTCATTGAGGGTGGAAGGTGTGAGGAGTGAGTGCTTTGGTGGGGAAAATAGTTGGTTCTTGTTTTCAAGTAATAGGAGAGAACCCTCTGTGAGCATCAGGAAGTGAATGTAAGGTGCCTCGGGGCCTCTGAGGGAGGGACCAAGATGGGGGAGAAGGAGCAGAGAGAAGCCTGGGCTGCTGGGCAGGAAGCAGCCTCCCCTGAGAAAACTGCCCTTCCAGGCCCTGACAGGCTTCCCTCCTGGGCGGCTCCACGGCTTCTGGTCACTTCACTTACTAAGATCCAAGTACCAGTCCGCAACCACGGCCTGTTCCCAGGTCTTCTGGGTCCAGCCTCCCACCCGGCCCAGGTCAGCCTGAGGTTCAGGGTGCCTCCATCTCCCCAACTTGCCTTTTTACCCTAGTGGTCAGGGTCAGAGGAAGGATGGGGAAAGTGGGTGGGTGCCCCAGACGGTGGGCACCAGAAACTCTCCCTCAGCATCTCTGTAGGGCTTTCCCATGGGACTCAGGTGTATCTGCCCCACCTGGGGACTGAGACTTATGCTCTCCAACTGTCTGAGCAGGGCACCCGAGAATCCCCAGCCCAGTGCCTTCCAGGCAGCCACCCTGAGCACTGGATACTTTGGGATCAGCTAGTTACAGGCTGTCCTGGCCAGGCCAGGCTGGGTGTGCTGCATAACAAACAGCCCCTCAGGGACTGAGAACAGTGGGAATTTATGTCTTGCTTAATTGGCTTATGCTCCGCGCCCATCGTGGCTGGGCGGGGCTCTGCTTGTCCATTGCTCACCAGCCCGGAGAGACGAAGCAGCCAGCATCTCAGATGCAGCCAGTCGCCGAGTCTGAAGAAGAGAGAGGACCTTGGAGGGGCAGCCGGGGACGGGGACAAGGGGCACTTCTGCACACAATTCATAGTGGCCCCACCCCACCTCAGGGGCCTGGAAGTGTAGACAGAGAGCTGGGGATGTGTGGTGATCAGCACTAGGACAGCGTATTGGGGCCTCTGAGCAAGTGGAAGAACTGCCCAAGAGTGGCTCTTCTCAGCCTTGCAAGTGGGGACAAGAAACTCCCCACTAGGGTCCCCTTGGGCTGGGGGCCCTGATGCATCCAGGGGCTCTACTGCCATCAGGACAATGCATCCTTGGGAGCCATGCAGGGAGGCTCCGGATGTGACATGCGGCCCTGAGAACTGGGTAGGGGTGCTCCTAGAGCCCCCAGCCCGGGCCTGGATGCCGCCACAGAGGGTAGGGGGTGGGGAGGAGGGAGGTCGAGTGCCCCATCCTCTCCGCCGGCCCTCACTTCCTTTCTCAAGGGCAAGGCTCTCACCCATTCCTACCAGGCGACTGCCAGGGGACGGAGGAAGGGGAGAGCAGCCCACCCAGACTTGGTCCCCCAGGAAGTGCTCCCCCCCCACCAATCTGCCCCTCCCTGAGCTTCCTCCAAATGCCCTTGGCTGATGGAAACCCCCCTTGGCCTTGAAATGCCAGCCAGCAGGTCAAGTTGCCCCTGAAGGCCAGAGTCCAGCTCTGGGGTGGAGGGGTGGGCTTCTTCATCCCACTGCAGCAGAGCGGGGGCTGCCAGGGCCAGTGATTTGCACCACACATCGGCCCTCCTCTCCCTCTGCTCAAAAGCCGCCTGGACTCCCACTAAACCTGGGGCAAGGCCCAGAGCCCAACGGCACCACCACCCTGGGGTCAGGCCTGCAGCCTGCTGCCAGCGCCGCCCCTCTCCCCTCTATGCAGAGGCGGAAGGAACTCTCGGAGTTAGGGTCACAATTTGGCAGCAGGCCAGCACCAGGCCTGTGGGGACAGTGGGGCCCTGCCTCAGGGGACACAGACCAAGAGACCAGCCCCGCTTGCTCTCAACAAAAGCAGAGTCACCTATTTCACAGATGTCCCAGGCCCCTTTGGGACACCGTGCGCTTGAGCCTGTCTCTTCTTGCTGTGTCCTTGGGACCCCACCATCCAGTGGCGGGCATGGGGCTGCACAGAGACCGGACTTGCCTGCACCTTCTCAGGCCCCCCAGGCTGTGCAGTGGGAGGCCCCAATTCTTACTCTCAGCACCGCCACAGCCGGGGGCTGGGCCTTTCTCAGAAGCTCCCAATTGCCAGGTCAGATGCACTCATTTACCACTTTCTCAGCCACATGTGATCTCTCCAGAACCTTCTGTGGCTCCCCATGGCCAGCAGCAAGAAGTTAAACCCCCTCTTCTGATCAGAGCTCGTCCTCGACAACTGGTCTCACTTCCTCCCAGCCTGGTGTCCACAGCATGGCCATAGAGATGGTTCCAGAGCTCAAATCCCGTGCACACCCTGCCCTGCTGAATGTCGGCCCAGAGTGGGAGCCCTCGAGCGCTCCCAGTGGGAAGTAAAACAATGCAGCCACTCTGGAAAACAGTTAGGTGCTTCCTCAAAAAGGTGAAGGTAGAGTTACCTTATGACCCAGTAATTCCACTCCTAGGTGCCACCCGAGAGAACTGGAGACGTCTGACCACACAGAGACTGCACGCAAACGTTCATAGCAGCATTATATTATTATATTACACATAATTGTATTATTATTGCCAAAAGTAGAAACCACCCAAATGTCCATAACAGATGAATGGATAAACAAAATGGGGTCTGTCCATACAATGGGATATTTATTATTTAGCCGTAAAAAGGGAGGAAGTTCTGACACACACTACAATGTGGATGAAGCTTGAAAACATTGAGCTAAAGTGAAGTAAGCTGGACTCAAAGGGCCTCATACTGTATGATTCTATTTATGTGAAATGTCTAGAATAGGCAAATCCACAGGGACAGCGGATTAGGGGCTGGGGAGAAAGTGCTGATGGGCGAGGGGTTCCCTTCTCATCTGGGATGATGAAAACATTTCAGAACTAGGTAGAGGTGAGGATTAGACAATATCATAAATGTACAAAAAGCCACTGAGTTGTACACTTTAAAATGGTTAAAATGGTGAATTTTATGTTACGTGAATTTTACCTCAATTAAAAAAACACCGATCAGCCCTGGGGACTAAACCCAGATTCCTTGCTGGGGTTTAAAGGGTCCTCACTGCCCCCACCAGAATGACCTGCAGTTCCCTGAGTGCATCAGCATCTCCTGCCCCTGGGCTTTTGCACATGCTGCCCCTTCTACCTAAAATGTTTTTGTCTCACATCTTTGCTCAGCTAAGTACCCTCTGTCTCCTCCCTCCCCACCAATCTCGTGCCCATGGTTTGTACAAGTGACCAGCAGGACTGCACATGAGTGGAGGAGCCACCACCTTTAAAGTCAGTGGCTGGGAGTCCGGTCTCAAGGGTTAAGTGCCCAAGTTTCAATTTCTGCTCTGCCACCAGCTATGCAACCTTGGGCAGGTAATTCAACCTCTCTGTGCCTTTGCTTTCTCATCTTCGAAACAGGGATAATATTAATAGCACCGAAGCCCTAGGGTTGTGGAGAAAGTTAATAGGGATACCACATGCACAGTTCAGAACAAGGCCTGGAACCAATCACTGTATAAATATTAGCTGTTTATACAATTACTGTTTACTTGGGAAACGAGTTGTCATGCAGGCAGCAGCTGTGGCGTTTGCCAACACAGCAGTTGATGGTGTCCAGGCCGGACAGTCGCCTCCTGCTCTGATCCACCGGGCCACCCTGGCCCTTGGATCTGCGGCCCTGTGCCAAGGAGGCAGGGCCAGCACTAATTATTATCCCCATATTTAACAAAATTCACCAACTGAGTCCTTGTCTGGGAGAGTGAGGATGGACAAGCCAACTATCGTAAAGTGAGCAGCAATTACTCGGACAGGCCCAGACTGGCTTCAAGCAGACACCAGGTGGGCACAGGGCTGAGGTTTGCAGTTTCTGGAGGCTTCCATGGGGAGATGACCTTCCTCCAAGATCTGAAGAAGGAGAAGTGACCTTGGCCTGGGGGAGGGGAGCCAGCAGAGAGGGTCTGTGGTGGGACCTGGCGGGGTGTCTCCCAGGGGTGAGAGCAGCATGCATGTGTACGTGTGTGCATGCAGGTGTGTATGTGTGTGAGTGTGTGCGCATGGTGTGTGTGTCCTGCCCAGTTAGCACCCAGCCGCTGGTGGAAGAGAACTCCAGGAATGCTGGGTCACCCAGGGTCCTGTCTGGACTGAGGCACCCGTGGGAGCTGGGAAGAGCAGACTTCCCTTTCCAGGTGCTCTGTGCCAACCCTATGACTAATAGAGCAGAGGCGGGCAGCCCCGACTCGTACCAGGAGGGAAATGGAAGGGAGTTTGTGCCCCCCATTCAACCTCCCGCAGGCTAGGCTGGGGTGGAGGCCAGGGCTGGGCTCTGATTCTAGCACCAACGGGCATTTGCTCTGGAGGCAGCCACTAGCGACACATGGCTATTTAAATTATTAAAATTAAATACAAGTGAAAATCCAGTTCCTCAGTCTCGCTGGCCAGGTTCCGAGGGCTCAGTGCTCAGAGAATGATCTGGTCTCGGGTGTCAAGGGGCCGAGGGGGAGACCCCGTGGCCCAGATTGAGCCCAGCCCCCGATTAGTGTCCCTGTCCTCCCCACGGAGGCCTCGGTGAGCCTGACTCCTGCACAGCTCTTTTACCTGGGTCAGATGAGGGTGTGAGCCTGCAGGAGACCAGGTGGATGGAAGGGCTCCACTGTGCCAGCCCCAGGGGGGCCCTGAGGACATCCACAAGGGTGAGCATCACCTGTCCCTCTGCAAAGCAGGGGCCTCTCTCCCTGAACAGAGCTGGTTCAGATCTGACATTTGGAGTCCCGAGCTGCAGGAGTGAGGGCTGCTTGTCTCCCATAACTGGACGCTTGGACCTTCCCCCACCCACCGGAAGCAACGAGGGGACTGGCCGCCTGGGCTGGGAGTGGCTCCAGTCTTTGGCCTTTGTGTTACAAGGCCCAGCACTGCGTCACTCAGCCTAGGGGCACCCCTGTGCCCCACCCCCAGCCTCCCAGGAGGCAGAGGCTCTGCTTGCACAGCACATAGTAGGTCCTCAGCATTTACAGATTGAAGGGACAGAGGGGCCAGCAGGGGCCCACTGTGCCTCTAGCAGAGAGGGCTGGGCAGGACCTGCCATGAAAGCATGTCAGCTCTGACCTTTGAACCCAAGCTCCTTGCCCCCTCTTTGTGTCTCCCTACCTGTTCCCTGGCCTCAGGGAGTGGTTTCCAGCCTGAGTGGCTGGCTCAGGTGGGCCCGTGAATAGCAGGTGTTTTCTGGAGTTTGCCCCACTGTCATCCAGGGCATGTGGACTCAAACAGGTTCAAAGTGGCCCCACTCCCTCTTCCTGGCCAGAAAGCAGTTCCCTGCAACTCTTCTGGAGTCTGGGGGCAGCGTCCCTTTGCCCCCAACCCTGCTTGGCCCACATGGAATGGTCTCTGGTGGTGATTCACCTGCTGGCAGCCTTTCTCCTGGCCACATCACCTCTCACCTCTGCCCTACAGCCTCTGGCCCAGGCCTAAGCCCCACCATCCTCTGTCCACCATCATCTCCTGCCAGGGGGGTGGCCCCTGTCCTCTAGTCAGGGTCTAGACCTGCTCCTGCCTCCCGGCCCACACCCCTCTCCAGAGAGCCCCTCTCAAATCAATGGGGATGGGTAGGGCTGTAGATGCTATCCCAGGTGCCAGGGACAGCGGCCCCTGGGTAGGGTGATGCCCACACAACTGGAGCATCTGTGGTTCTGGCCTGGCCTGAAAGGAGTTGAGGTGACCCCCAGATGCCCCTCCCTGATGGGCGGTGCTGCTGGCCTGCCAAGGCAAGGCTGGCTGGGAGCATCATGCCTGTCCCTGGCCTCTTGTGGTCTCACCTCTCTCATGGCCCACACTGTGTGCCCCGTGGCCAGGCTGCCTGGGAGAGCCCAGTTTTGGCCCCCAGCCCTCATGTTCAGACCTCTGATCTCTGCATCTCCGGCTGTGCTTTGTGACTGGGCAGTGAGTCACTGGGCTGAGTTTCTGTTGGGGGCCCCACCTGCCCAGGTGAACCGATCCTCTGCGATTGCCACCCAGTGAGCTGGCAGCCACGGGCACTTCCCCAGCACCCCTTCCCCAAGGCCTCAGAGGTCTGCTTGGGGCTCCTACCACACATCCCAAAGGGCCTGTAGAGCCATCCCTGGTGGGGTGAGGGACAGGGCCTCTGATGACAGAGGGACCCCCCCAGCAGCCTCCTCCAGCGTGGAGACCCCACCAACTCAGCTGGTAGAGGGTAGTCAGGTCAAGTGACCCAGCCCTGGCCAACCCTAAATGTGTTCTCTTGGGAGGCCTCCTGGTGAGGTGTCCTGTGTGCTGGAACAGGAGCTGAGGGTTCCGGGGTCAAATCAAGGCTAGATTTGGAATACTGTCAACTGGGGTTCACAACATTGGTCTGGGAGCACAGGGTGGGTAGGGGTGGCGGCCAGGCAGGATCTAGCACTGTCTGCAGGCAGGATGCACGAGCATCCTGGGAAAGGTGAGCTGCTGGGATTGTTGGAAATAACCGTGGTGACATCGAAAAAGGGCTGAGGTGGTCAAGGCAGCTGACTCCAGAATAGCTGTGCTCCAACCAAACATAGATTCCAGAAATACAGATCAATTCAGAGCAAACCCAAACGAATTGGGAGGAAAAAATTAAAATTAAAAAGGGCAGAAATCAATGGAGGAGGGAGAGAGGGAGGGAAGAGCAAAAATGAACAAAACCAAAAACTGGTTCTTTGAAAAGAGGAATCACATGAACGAATGCTGGCAGAAAGCAGAGAAAGTGAGAGGATGAAGACCCAATACTCAGGAGAGGAAATAACTGCAGACACAGTACAGATTCTAAGTAGGAGAATCAGGAACACATAAACTAATAAAAGTGAAAACCTGAACGAAGTAGATAAGTTCCTGGAAAAACATAAAATGAGAAAAAAAAAAAAAAAGGTCAAAAAGAAGAAAAGAACAGGAATAGATCAAGAAGTGGTTGTCAGGCCCTTCTCTCCCCAGCTTGGAGCCCAGGCTGCTCTTCAAGCGAGTCCCACCCAATTCCAGGCACCAGTTAATTCCTGTCTTGGAGAAAATGTTCCAGAAAGTAGAAAAGAGTAGGATGTGTCCAGCTCACTGCATGAGGCGTGGGCAACTGCGGCTCCAAACCAGACAAAGACCAATCAAGAGAGCCTGAGAGGCCCGTCTCAGCCAGAAACGTCGGTGCAAAAATCGGAAATAAAATACTAGGTGACTGGACCCAATTGTAAGTGGGAAATTGACCTCCTGGTCTGGGTTTCTCCAGTTTAATATCAAACGTATCAATGCCATTCATCCCATTAATAGAGGAAAAGAGAAAGATCCTATGATTAATAATAGGTACAAAAAAAAAGCATTTGACACTTGTGTTGAATACAGTAGATTTCACCTATTTTGTTACTGATTAAAAAGCTCCTAGCCCAACAGAAATAGAAGAGCATTTCCTTCACGTGATGTAGGTTAGACACCCAAGCCTACAGCACCTGTGTGTGCAATGGAGAAACTGCGGTGGCCAAGACTGTGACCAGGTCAAGCTACCTAGTGACACTGATGTTTCACACAGTCCCAGAGGCTAATGATCCAGCAATCGTGCTCTGCTCTCTGCTGAATGCTGGTGTCCCCCCTAGATTCTTATGTTGAAACTCAACCCCCGGTGTGATGGTGTTAGGAGGCGGGACCTTTGGGAGGCATTAGGTCATGAAAGCAGAGCCCTGACACGGGATCAGAGCCCTTATAAGAAAAGGCCCGAGTGCCAGCTCTCACTCTCTGCTCTCCGCCGTGCGGGGACGCAGCGAGAAGATGCCTCTGCAAGTCGGGAGGCAGGCTCTCACCAGACACTGGATCTGATGGCACCTTGATCTTGGACCTCCAGCCTCAGAACTGTGAGAAGTAGATGTTTGTTGTTCAGGCTGCTTGGTCTGTGGTGTTCCATCAGAGGAGCCCGAACTAAGATGTGCTCTTACTTCATCAACTATGAGTCAAAACGTATGTCCCCGCAAAAACTTTCATGTGAATGTTTACAGCAGGTCCATTCATAATTGCCCCAAACTGGAAGGAAGCAAGACATCCTTCAGTAGATGAGTGGATACAGGCACTGGAACATCCATGCAACAGAATATTACTCAGCAATAAGGACTGAACTACCAGGCCACACAAAGGCATGAAGGAATCGTAAATGCATGTTGCTAAGTGAAAGAAGCCAGTTGAAAATGGCTCCATGCTGTATGATTCCCTTTATATGACATTCTGGAAAAGGCAAAACTATGGAGACAATAAAAAGATCTGTGGTTGCCAGGGGTTGGGGGACAGAGAGCGGAATAGGTGGAGATAGAAGGATTTTTAGGTCAGTGAAACTATTCTTACGTTACTGTAATGCTGGATACCTGAAATCACACGTTTGTTAAAACACATAGACTGTGCAGCAGAAAGAATGAGCCTTAATATATGCAAATTTAAAAGAATCATTTAGGAGATGGGAGGGTGGTCTCAGGATGGAATGACAAAAGACTCTAGCTGCATCACAAATGTATGAAACCTCCTCACTGAGGGGCTGGGGAAGGTGCTGACCTCAGTCACCTGGAGATGAGTGGGGTCTGTGAGACTAAAGGTGCGGGGACTGCACACAGACGGTGCTGTACTTGGGAGAGTTGTTTCCCACGGCCTACTGGTCAATTCTGAAACCACTGTCCATGTGCACTGGAGCTGAGCCCTGAGTGCAGGGCTGGGGGATACTGGGAGCCAGGGTTCTCACTGATGGAGTGAGTTTACAGATAAACAAGAGGGAAGGTGGATTGATCCAGAAGGTGATGAGTTAGAGTTGAAGACATCAATAGGAACTCATGCTTAATATGGACTCTTATGGAAAACGTAGACACATTTACCAACGTGTGTGTATATGTGGATTAGCACACACACAGACTTCTCCTTGTTCTGTCAGCTGAGAAGTAATGACACCAAGTAGCAACAAGCATACTTAGTGCCCAGATCTTGGTCTCTAACACCATTCTCCAATAAAAGGAACCAGGGCTCCAGGGGAAATGGCTGGTTTGAGGACTGGGACAGTGAATATACAAGATGATCCTGGAGCATCTTACAGTGCTGGTGCTATGGACTGAATTGAGTCCCCCCCACCAAAAAAATTCACAGGTGAAGCCTTGCGCCCAACGGGACTGAATTTGGAGATGGGGCCTTCAAGGAGGTAACTGAGGTTAAGTGAGGCCTCGGGGGGGCCCTGATCCAATAGGACCAGACTCCTTACGAGAAGAGGAAGGGACACCAGGAGTGAGCACACGGGGAAAGGCCACGTGAGGACACAGGGAGAAAGCAGCCGTCTACATGCCAAGCAGAGAGGCCTCCGGAGAAACCAACCTGCCTTGATCTTGGACTTCCAGCCTCCAGGACTGTGAGGAATAAATACCTGTTGTTTAAGCTCCCAGCCTGTGGCACTTTGTGACGGTATCCCCAGCTGACTAATGCAGCTGGAAAGTAAAGAAGTGCTAAAAACCAAACCAGGGCCAGCCCGGTGGCTTAGTGGTTAAGTTTGGCACACTCTGCTTCAGTGGCCCAGATTCGGTTCCCAGGTGCAGACCTACACCACTCGGCTATCAGTGGCCATGCTGTGGTGGCAGCTCACATACAAAAGGAGGAAGATTGGCAACAGTTGTTAGCTCAGGGTGAATCTTCCTCAGCAAAAAAACCCCAAAAAAACAAAATTAAACAACAACAACCACCACCTACAACCAGGGGTTATGTTAAAGAACACCAGCTGAAGGAGCACCTGATGGCTAAAGCTGGGACAGTATTGGATTAAAAAACAAAGAAAAATAGATAACTATGAGTCCACACTGATATAAAAATGACTGAATAAATAAATGAACGGAGAGAAGAAACCAATCTGTGCAGAAGAATTCCAAATAACGTATGCAGACGCTCTGCCCCTAGGGAGGGGCATAACTCTCTACTCCGTGAGCATGGGCTGCACGGAGCGACGCCCTCCCAAAGAGCACAGGATGGAAGGGGAGGGAAAGAACAACAAGGGGAGGCCTGGCAAACACACCTCAGCCAGCTCACCAAGGTCACGTCAGCAGAGACGAGTCCCGAGAGAGCACGGACCCCTGACGGGATGTGAGGAGGAGGCACTTGACCCTGTGCTCTTCCTCCCCCAAACCCGCAAGCCCGCGCTCCTCATGAGAAAGCATCAGACAGATCCCAGCAGAGGGACAGTCTGCAAAGTCCCTGAGCAGCGCCCCGCAAAGCTGTCGCTGTCATTGGGACCAGGAAAGTGTGAGACCATCCCAGCCAAGAGGAGCCTGAGGAGAGGGGATGACTGGATGTGAGGTGGGCTCCTGGAGGAGTAATGAGACACTAGCTAAAAACTAAGGGAATGGAACAAGGTGTGGACTTTAGTTTGTAATAACATATCAATATTGGTTCATTAATTCTAACAAATGCACCATACTCATGTAAGATGTTATTAACAGGGAAACCGGATGTGTGGTATATGGGAACTTGTACTATCTTCACAACTTTTCTGTAAATCTAAATCTGTACTAAAAATAAAAGTGCCTTAGGCTCCTGATTATTTTCATAAGAAGTTAAAGAGCTTCTCCATTATTCCTAGCTTGCTAATGATTTTAATGACTGTGTATTTAAATCTGTCACCCCCTGAGATGAAAAGAAAACATACACACATCTAGGGTTGTGGTTGCCTATGGGGTCAGGGGAATGAGAGCACAGAATGAATGAGTAAAATATAAATAGATGAAAACAGAGAGGGCCTTGCACTCCTGAATCATGTTCATATTCCATGACCTGAGGTGTGCGAACTCCACCCTCAGAGAAACAAGGAAATTGGCTGCGACGTTGGAAGGCTGTGTGCAAGCTGCAGAGGCTCCCTTACTTTCTGGTGAGCTGGGTGGAGCCTCCGAGCCTCAGTTTACTCTTCTGTTGAAGGCAGGGTCAGAAAAGGGGAGGCACCAGTCACAGTCCCCCCACCTCGGGAACTTCCAGGTCAGAGGAAGGAAGTGCTGAGCAAGGGAGGCTGAGCCACCCAGAAAGACCAGTGTAGCATTATTGAGAAACTGTGGGAAACGGTTAAAAACAACAAGAAAACCGAAATGTTGAGACTTAAGAAATACACAAATAGAAGTATTTCGAAATACACAGAGAGAACTAGAACGTGAGGCGTTAGGGACAAGGGAGAATTCCCTCCACCCCTTTCCTCTGGTTCTTATAGCTGGCCAAATAACTAGAAAGGCAGGTTAGCAGGAGAAAATCAAAGTTTAAATAATATGTACACGCGAGAGAAATCCAGAAAAACTGAGCAACTCGCCACAATGGCCAAAGATGCCCCCTTATATGTCATCTCAACTAAAGACAAGAGAGGATGTTGGGGGTGGCGGTTTGGGACTCAAAGGGGAGGAAGGCAATTCATGTGAAGATGGAAAAGAAACGTTTGTTAGACAACTGTTTGCTGGGCCCCCTGTAGAGAATGTGGCCTGAGACACAGAATTTCAATAAGATGGTCTTGTTGGTGCCTTTCTTATCACACTTATTTTACATTATACTGTAGTTATCTCGTGGCATTAGCTCCTTTCTGGATCACGCCTCCTATCTTAAATCCTTTTGGGCAATTTGAGGGAAGGCCAAATGTTCTTCCTGAGTCTTCCGAGCCTTTCTTTCTTTCTTTTTTTTTAATAAAGATTTTATTTTTCCTTTTTCTCCCCAAAGCCCCCCAGTACATAGCTGTGCATTTTTAGTTGTGGGTCCTTCTAGTTGTGGCATGTGGGACACTGCCTCAGCATAGCTTGACAAGCAGTGCCATGTCCTCGCCCAGGATCCAAACCAGCGAAACCCCAGGCCACTGAAGCGGAGCACGCGCACGTAACTACCCGGCCATGGGCCGGCCTCTTCTGAGCCTTTCTTTTCAGCTTGAAATAATCCCCATACCAAAGTGGCACATCTTGGGGCAGCCTGCTTTGAACCCCATCAAAGGAAAGAGGGAATGTGGAAAAGTTATACTCATGAAAGATCTTTGGGGCCTGATAGACCTAAAATCACCCTTGTTAACTGTCCCTCTCCTGGCATTGCAGCCTGAGCCCCTGTACCTTCCCTGGAGAGCTGCACCAGGGGCAGTCCTCGAGGAACCACGCCCGGCCAGGGATTGACTCTGATGTCTGCTTGCTTCTTTGGAGTTCCGTTTTCTTGGAAATCTGGAGGGGTGTGTGTGTGTCGGGGGTAAGTCCTACGGACAGATGATCCTGGGCTTGGGTCACTTCTGGGGTCTCCTCTCCAGGTGAGGGTGCTGGGATACTTCCTTAGGGGGGCCCAATTTAGCAAATAAAAATACATGCTACTCGGTTAAACTTGTACTTCAGATGAACAAGAAATATTTTTAGTATGCGCAATATAGGTAGACACATAGAGAGCAAAAATAGATTAGTGGTTGCCTAGGGCTGGGGAGAAAGGGAGGGAGAGTAACCGCTCATGGGTACAGGGTTTCTTAGATAGTGGGGATGACTGGACAACTCCAAACATACTGACAACCACTGAACTGCACACTTTCAATAAATGAATTTTATGGTAAATGCATTGTATCTCAATAATGATCCTGCCATCAATCTGGCAATCTCCCACGGTCCTTCCAGGGGCACGTCCTTGTCACCTCGTGGGGGCCTCGGGACTGCGTGTCGGGCTCTGCGGGGTTGGCCCTGGCGTGGTCCCCAGGCGCCCGCGCCGCCTGTCTCTGGGCCACCGGGTGGGTCCTAGGTCGCGGGTGCGGGGCCACATGACCAGGCTTTGCGTGACCAGAGCCCAGACTCACACGTAAACATGTCTCCTGGGCACGGGACGTCGGGCTGACCACCCCCAACAACCCTGATCCGGCATCGGATTCGGGATCCCCAGCCCCTCCGTCACGCTGCCTCCGCGGCGCCACAGAAACCCAAAGCACCGAACCACAGACCCTCCAAAGAGCGACGGCGGCTCCGCCTTAAATAGACATCCGTGGGCCTTGATTGGCCAGTTAAGGTCACGTGCCTAGCCCTGGTCCAATCGCCGAGGGCGCAGCTTATGGCACTGTGATTGGCCAGGCCTGGTCACGTGCTGGGTGGACGGTGTTGGGCCCGCGGCGAGAGGTCCCGGGTACGGCGGCCGGGAGGGCCAGGGACGGCGGGCGCGGTGGGCCAGCCGGGACCTCGTGTCGGTGTCCCTACAGCTTCCAGGGCCTCGGTCGTGCCGGCCCCGCTCAGGGCGCTGGAAGTTCAGGTCTGCGGATCTCCGCCAGGGACAAACCGGTCGTCCAATATGGACAACCAAGAGGAGTAACAATCTTGTCGTGGCCCCACCCCGACGTGCTCATCCGCCCTTCAGGGGTTTTGTTTAATGAAAAATTTCAAACCCAGCGACTTTGAAGTGATTTGACACCGAACACCGCACGGAGTCGGGCATTAACCTTTGCCTCCATTAGTCCGTCTTATTGCTAGACATGTAAACGTGTTATAAACAGTTAAAACGTAATCTAGGGGAAAAACCTTTAAAGCAAGAAAATGCTGAACATCTTGGGGATCGGGGGAGAGCAGCACCCGAATAGATGCGGGTGATTGGGAACGCTCTGGTTTGGGAGCTGGATGTAGGTTTGAAGGTGTGCATTGTGTTATACCATATGGTAGATCTATATATATTTTTTTAAATTATTTTATGAGGTCATATTGGCTTATAACATTGTATAAATTTCAGGTGTACATTCTTACATTTCAGTTTCTGGGTGGACTGCATTGCTAATAGTCTAGTTGCCACCTGTCACCATGCATGTGTGCCCCTTTATCCCTTTCGCCCACCCCCTTCCCCTCTGATCATCAGTGGTGAGCACTGATCTGTTCTCCTTATCTATGTATTGGTTTATCTTCCACATATGAGTGAGAGCATACAATACTTACCTTTCTCTGTCTGGCTTATTTTTCTTAGCATAATACCCCAAGGTCCATCCATGTTGTAGCAAATGGGAAGATTTTTGTCTTTCTTGATGGCTGAGTAGTATTCCCTTGTACATATATATATACGTATATATCACATCTTCTGTATCCATTCATCCATTGATGGGCACTTGGGTTACTTTCAAGTCTTGGCTATTGTGAATAATGCTGCAATGAATATATCATTTTTATATTATTAAATTGCAAATATCTCTACACTACGCCCAAAATACTTCACACATATCATTAGCTGGTAGTATTTGTTTATAGATTTTTATTGTTAAATTTACAATGAGGTGAACAAATCTTAATCATGCATTTGCTGAGATTTAGAAAATACATACAACTGTGTAATCTAAGATGTTCTCTAGATGACTAGAACATGTTCATCACCTCAGAAAATTCCCTTATGCCCTTCCCATTCCATGTTGTGAAATTAATAAAAGAAACCCCAGCTAAGGGGCTGGCCTGGTGGCGTAGTGGTTGGGTTCATGTACTCCACTTCAGCAGCCCAGGGTTCATGGATTTAGATCCCAGGCATGGACCTAGCACTGCTCATCAAGCCACGCTGTGGTGGCATCCCACATAAAGTAGAGGAAGATTGGCACAGATGTTAGTTCAGTGACAATCTTCCTCAAGCAAAAAGAGGACGATTGGCAACAGATGTTAGCTCAGGGCCAATCTTCCTTAACACCAAAAAAAGAGAGAGAAACAGAGAAACAGCTAAATTGGAGTTGGGTAGGCCTATAAGGATAGCTCTTATGCCCTATCATATGTCGTCAGTTACTCCAAACAGAAAGAGAAGTGCGCTTTGTTAACGCAAATAAGCCATAATCAATCTATAAGTCGAAATTGGGGCGAGTTTATTATGATCCAGGTTTGAGGACTATAGTTCAGGGCTTTTCTTTTCCAAGGAAGGAAGGGCACCAAAGAAGTCAGGTGTACAGAGTGGTTATATACTGTCTTGGAACAAAGAGCATACATCACATATGACAGGAATATTTCTTTTACTACTGTCACGAGATGCTTAGCTGACGCAGCAGGCCAGTGGTCAGCAGGTCAGGGGATACAAGGTGAGCACAGCAGGTTGGTAATTAATCCTTAGTTTCCATGAAGAGATGCTTATCCTTAAAGAACTGCTGATATGGGGGGAAGTTACCTCCCCATCTTTAAGAGCATCATTCTTGTCTTTGAGACATGGGAAATGTTTAAAGCAGATGTACAATGCATCCTCAAAAGGCCACATCAGACCCTTTTGGAAAAACAAGATCAGGACGAATTAGTTTTAAACCAAATGGCTTCCTCATATACTCCAATATATCCTATTGCTTTTCATTTATTTATCAGCTTGCATCTTCCCCAGAAAGTAAACTACTTTACTACTCAGGAGGAGAAAGGAAGATTTCTCCCCCAAACCGATAACAGCCCAGCCAATGAGAGACTGTTGCATCTCAGCCAATGAAAAGCCACAGCCACCCTTGAACTCTTACTTTCCTGCAATGAACTTTCATTTATTACAGCCCCTCCCTACTCCCCCTTTTTCTCTCTACAAGCGAGCTCCTCTCCTTCGTTTCTCTGGATTTGCCTGTGGTCTACCATAGCTGTATATCTTAAATTGCAATTCTTTTGGTTATTGCTGAATAAACTCATTTTGCTGGTAAGATAACTGGCTATTTTATGTTAAAATTGACATCAAATGGTATCAGAAAGGGGATCTGAAGGGGGAAACCCCAGAGAGATGACAACCCCTGGAATCCAGTGAGGTAGCCACACCAAGCCCCTTCTGCTCATTGCTTCAGAGTGTTGCCACCTATTTTCAGCTTGATAAGTCTCCTCTCGGATTCTGAGATCTGCTATCCTTGTGTTTTGAGCTCTCAGACTTTATTCAGGATTGTGAAAAGCTTTGTGCTTTCTGCCTTAAGGCTTCATCTTTGGTGGGTTCTCGGTTATTTTTATTTCAGAAGTGTGCTGAAGCTTTGGTAAGGTTATATTTGGAATTGAGCTAGCTGGAAGTTTTTCTTGTCCTTGGTAAAATGTGAGAAATGGGATCCCCGTCATCTAAATCCTCTAAGGACAGCCCTCCTTCTGGGACCCTGACTGGTTTTATGTTTAAGAACTATTGTCCCTCTTCATGCACATTTTTAACTAAATGGACTGATTTAACCAAAACTGCCTTAGAACACCAATGGCCATTATGGGGAATTTTGGATCTCCCCAAACTTGCTTTTCTCAGAACTGAATGAGAAGGCCTCGGCTCTAAAATTAAACAGACTGAATGGGATGCCTGTTTTAATTGCTACCTAGAGGCCTCCAAACATAGTCAGGACATTAAAATTGCCTCTCTGCAATTTAAAGATATGGCGCAAAACACCATATCTAAATTAACAGAGACAACCAAACAACTAAAGGAGAACAAAACGGCTTCTGAAGCTTCATGTTTCTTGAGTTCCCCTCCCCTGACACCTTTGTCTCAGGTGCCATCTTGTTTGTCCCCGCCAGCTCTTGTCTCAGGTTCCACTCTAGCACCCATGTGGTGATCAGGCCCCACTCTGATGTCACCTTCCCCGTTCCCTTCTGCACAGCACCCCACCTCCTCTATACCCTTTGCTTCCCATTCTAATCCTCTTGCCAAACTTCCTTTCTTCTCTGAAGCTATTGAACACCCCCCTTTAAAGTTAAACTCTCGGAGGGTCCAAAGAAACCCCATATTTCTTATGTTCCCTGGACTAAAGCTGAAGTGTACACCATAGTTAAGGATTTCCCAAAAGCAACTGAAGACCCCCCACAGATTTGCTAAATTTAGTATAGTTGTTCAGACCAGTCAACTGGGGTTTTCGGATTTATCTCAAATAATCCACATGCTTATTGGTGAAGGTCAGGCCCAACATTGGATGAAGCTGGCCTGATAAGAACATCCTGAAAGGGACTTAGAAAAACAAACCTCTACCTTTTGGAAAGATGCTAGAACAGTCACTGGAAATCTCCAGCTACTCTGATCACAGTATCTTTTCCCAAGCCTGTCGATTGGAACTAAATTCAGGCTTGTGCACAAAAGCCTGATGAACCTGTTCATAACTATTACAGTGGGCTTCAGATCGCTTCCAAAGAAAATTCTGTCCTCCTCAGGGATGTTAAATCCACTCTAGTAGCTTTTAATTCTGTTTGTTAATGGGCGGAACGAGGACCTTTCCCTCGCAGTAAAAAAGACTCAGGTGGAATGGAAGACCACGTCCATTGTGGGTTTGGTCAGTCGAGCAAATTTGCTTACTCACACCCTAGAAGATTTGCAACAAAAATAGAACCACAAAAATCCTTAATTTTCAGCTTCAACCTCTGCAGGCCCCTGGACAGAACCAGAAACTTCCTGGTCTCTGTCATTACTGTAAAAAGCCAGGGCACTAGAAAAAGGGCTGCTGTAAACTAAAAGACTCCAGGCGTTTTCAGTCCCCTAACCAACTGCTCCAATACCTTCCTTTTTTTTTTTTTTTTTTTCAGGAAGACTAGCCCTGAGCTAACATCTGCCAAGCCTCCTCTTTTTGCTGAGGAGGACTGGCCCTGAGCTAACATCCGTGCCCATCTTCCTCTACTTTATATGTGGGACGCCTACCACAGCATGGCTTGCCAAGTGGCGCCATGTCCGCACTCGGGATCTGAAGTGGCAAACCTTGGGCAGCCGAAGCGGAACATGTGCACTTAACTGCTGAGCCACCGGGCCAGCCCCTCCAATGCCTTCCTAATCCCCAATGATGGGACTCTGAGGAACAACAGGGGCTTTTCCCAATGCTTCTCCCTAATCAACTTGGGGAAACCACTCTCCAGATTGGGGGTGACTCTTTCCCTGAACGTGCTGACACTGGAGCCATGCTCTCTGTGCTCAGCCCCAAAGTGTTACTAAACAGCCCCTGCCTCAGAGTACTGAGACCGCTCAGGTGGGGAGGGGGTCTCAGACGAGCCTCAACAGGCCCCGTCTCTAAACCAAACCCTTTTGTTTGGGCCTTCTGAGGCACACTCACTCTTTTCTCCTTAGTTCCTCCGCTCCTATTTGTCTGTTAGGCTGAGATTTCCTGGGGAAATACCATACTGGTGTCTCTCTCGCCCAAAAGGAGGAAATAATTCTAGAATTTGATAGCAGCAGTGACAGCAGCAACCAAAATAGCGAACTGGACAAATTCATTGACCCTACAACATCTTTTATGGGCTCTATCTCTGACGATGTTAAGACTAATGTTAAGGGCACTAGCCGTCTATCCCTATTAGATCAGTCATGACCCTCCTTACGGGCAAGGTCTGCAACTGACATCGACAGAATCCACAGTGCACCTCCTATGAAAATTCAAATGGATCCTTCAAAGCCTCTCCCTAAAATCAATCAATACCCTATAAATAAAGAAGCCCTCCAGGGCATTGGGCCGGTAAGAGAAGATTGTAAGGCCCAGGGGATATGGGGAGGCCCCTGTATCCCCTGTACCAGTCCTTGTAACACTGCGATTTATCTGCAAGAAAATCCACTGGCCAAGGATGGAGATTGTCCAGGACCTCCAAGCAATAAATAACATTGTCCTCCCTAGGCACCCAGTTGCTCCTGACCCTCATACGCTGCTGGCATCTATCCCACCCGAAAGCAAATTCTTTACCATGACCAACTTGTGCAGCATGTTCTTCATGTCCCAGGTGAGGAGGACAGCCAGTACCTGTTCACTTTCATCTGGGAAGGAAAACAATTCACCCGGACAATGATGCCTCAGGGCTTTACTGAAAGTCCTTCTGACTTTTCACAGGATCTGACTGTGGGTCTGGATGGTGTCCTTTCCTAGAGGTTCTGCTTTGTTGCAGTGTGTAGACAATTGGCTTCCTTGTTCTCCCTCTCAGGCCTCCTCCTAGGAAGACAGCATCCGCTCACTAAAGCTTTTAGCCCTAAAGAGACACAAGGTCGCCAAGGAGAAACTGCAGTGTGCCCAAACCCAGATTTGGTACTGGGGCACCTGATTTTAGAACAAGGGCCATTCCTAGATCCAGACAGGCCTCATGGTTTCCTGAGCTTCCCCAAACCCCAAACTAAGCGTCAGCTCCAAGGTTTTCTCAGGCTGGCTGGCTACTGCCAAAACTGGATTCCAAATTTTTCTCTTACGGCCAAACCCTTGTACGTCTCACTAGAAAACAAGAACCACAACCTGAGATTGTGGGGAGAACAGGACGGCACAGCCTTCGAAGTCTTAAAGGAGAACTTCATAAACCCCCTGCCCTTGGGCACCCAAACTACCAGCTTCCCATAGATCAGAGTGTGTGTCAATGAACAAAAGAGCAGGAATCTCTCCTTGACACCAGAGGAGTTGGCTGACTCCACAGCCAAGGCAATTTCAGCTCAGCAACGGTCGCTTGACTCATGGGTCAAGGCAGTTTTGGATAATCATATAACCCCTGATTATCTACTTGCTGAGCAAGGAGGCATCTGTGCAGTGGCAAACACCTCCTGGTGCCCACAGACAAGTGCCTCTGGGAAGACCCAGTTACATGAGATTAAACAGCAAGCACAGTGACCACAAGCAATTGCACCTGACAATCCACTGTCTTTTGATTGGTTCAGCTGCTTGCCTTCAGGTCTGGGCTCCTGGTTTAGAACCGTCCTGCAGACTGGCCTTGGAGTATTGGTCTTAGTCTTACTCTGTACACTTATTGTGAAGTTCTGTACCTATAAAATGAAACACCTACAACCTTGGAGAAACGTAGACTTTAGATGGGAAATGCCTGAGAGTTCTCCTTCCTAACCTTCCTTTACTCAAATGTGGCCTAAATGGTTTCCAACTACTATGCACTTTCCCTCCAACATGGGACACGACAACCAGGAAAGGTCCTTCCTGGCACAGAGGGACAAGACCACTACGTGCAGTGAGCCCGACTGTTGATCAGCAATGCTTTTGGAGAAAGATCTTAATGAAAAGGAGAGAGTGTAGAAATTAATAAAAGAAACCTTAACTAAACTGGAGTGGGGAAGGCCTGTAGAGGGAGCTCTCATACCCCATCTCACATTGTCAACTACACCAAACAGGAAGAGACTTAGTCTTGCATCTCTGACAGGCAGTAGAACTACTTCCCTACTCAGCAGGAGGATGGAAGATTTCTCTCCCCACCTGGGAGCAGCCCAGCCAGTGAGAAACGCTTCGGCCCCACCAATGAGAAGCCCCTACACTTTGGACTCCCAGTTCCCCCCAGTGAGCTTCCACTTATTACACCCCCTCTCTACTCTCCCTTTTCCTTGTAAAACAGCTCCCCTCCTTTGTTCTCTGGATTTGCCTATGGTCTGCCATAGCATGCATGTCCCGAATTGCAATTCTTCTGATTATTCCGGAATAAATTCATTTTGGTAAAAGAACTGGTTGTTGTTTTTTTTTTTAAGCTGACGCTGTCCACCCCTGTGGACCAGAGGTATCTACTGTTCTGGCTATTTCCACTATAGTTTTGTCTGTTCTAGGAGATCATCTAAATGAATCATACAGTACATACTCTGTGTAAGGCTTCTTCACTTAACATAATGGTTTTTGAGATTCATTCATGTTGTTTCACGAATCAGTAGTTTCCATTTGATTGTTGAGTAGTGCCCCCTTTTAAACACATCACAGTGTGTCTGTCCACTCTATTGATGGATACTTGGGCTGTCTCCAGTTTTGGGCCGTCATGAATAAAGCTGCTACAAACATTCTTTTTGAAGTCTGTGTGTGGACATGTGTTTTTATTTCTCTAGGCGGTTACCTAGGACTGGGTCAAAGGATAGGAGTGTGTTTATTTTTACAAGAAGCTGACAGATCTTTTTTCTACCATGGCTGTTTCTATTTGCATGCCACTAGCAGTGTATGAACGTTGCAGTTTCTCCACATCCTCCTCAGCACTTGTTTTGTTTTCTTTTTTAATTGTAGCCATTCCCAGAAATGTGAAGTGGCATTTCATTGTGTTTTTAATTTGCATTCTCTTGATGACTAATGATACTAAGCACGTTTTTCTTCTTTAGAGAAGGACTAATCTTTGGCCACTTTTTTAAATTGGTTGACCTTTAAAAAAATTTCCCCAACAGTGGCATTTTATTAGAAATATACTAAGGGCCACCCGGTGGGGCGCAGTGGTTAAGTCCACACGTTCCACTTTGGCAACCTGGGATTCGCCCGTTCGGATCCCGGGTGCGGATGTGGCACTGCTTGGCAAGCCATGCTGTGGCAGGTGTCCCACATATAAAGTGGAGGAAGATGGGCATAGATGTTAGCTCAGGGCCAGTCTTCCTCAGCAAAAAGAGGAGGATTGGCAGCAGATGTTAGCTCAGGGCTAGTCTTTCTCAAAAAAAAAAAAGAAAGAAAAAAGAAAAAGAAATATACTATCACAGATAATTTCCAGGAGGGCATTTTAAATGTATTATACAGAAAAGGAATTTTCAAATACCCAGCTCTGTGCTTAAAACTCTTGGTTAAGATAGCAAAAGTGTGGTTGGTCTAATGGGACCACCTAAACTTCTGTGTTGCAAATAGTACTGCTACAGACAACTTCTAGGACTCTCATAATTCTGGGCTGCACCCCTCCCTCTGCTAGCTTTAGTCGTGTTGCAGGGAGGGTATTTGACAATAGCAATAAGTAATAAGGTTAATAAGTAATAGTAATAAGGTTAGCGTACATTTTACTTAATCTTCTATCATGTAGGCAATTAAAATGTTACATCTGAAAAAGCACACATTCCAATTTCTGCCTAGAGATGTAATACGTTAGCTTACATCTGGATGCCTTTGCTTCGTGTCCTTCAGTACATGACATCTCCCAGTTCACCCTCGTGGGCTGCTTGGCTCTCCGCCTAAAGGCCCAGAGATAATAAACTCCAAACCATGGACTTGATTCCATAAAAGACAGTTGGTATTCACTGAACAGAAAATAAAAGACACACCCTGCTGTGTCCATGCTTTGGCTAGCCCTTTTTCGAATGTAGTCAAAAAAGCAAAAGTGATGGGGTCAGCCTGGTGGCGCAGTGGCTAAGTGCACACGTTCCGCTTCGGCAGCCCAGGGTTCACCAGTTCGGATCCCGGGTGCGGACGTGGCACCGATTGGCAAGCCATGCTGTGGCAGGCGCACCACACATAAAGTAGAGGGAGATAGGCACAGATGTTAGCTCAGGGCCAGTCTTCCTCAGCAAAAAGAGGAGGGTTGGCAGCAGATATTAGCTAACGGCTAATCTTTCTAAAAAAAATAAAATAAAAAAAAAGCAAAAGTGAGTAGGGTGGATTTTTTCAAGGGGGTTGTTTGACTTTTTATTACAGAGCAGTGGGAGCTCCCTATATATTGTGGGTACCAGTCCTGGTCAGATATTAGCTTTGCAAATATTTGCTGCCATTCTGTGGCTGGCTGACTGATTTTCTTAACGGTGTCTTTTCAAAACAGACATTTTTAATTTCAATGAAGTCTAATTTATCTATCTATTCTTTTACTGTTATTGCTTCCTGTGACCTTCTAAAAAACCTTCACCTGTCCCTAAGTCAAGAAGATATTTTCCTTTTTCTCTAAAACTTTATGGTTTTAGCCTTCACATTTAAGTCCATGACCTGTCACAAATTAACTTTTGTACACGATGTGACAAACGGTTCATTTTCTACCATATGGATGTCCTGTTAGTCTAGCACTATTTGTTGGAAAGACTGTCCTTCTCTACTGGATTGCTTTGACACTTTTGTAAAAAGTCAAATGGCATGTAAACGTGCGGCTATTTCTGGAATTTGTGAGCTGCTTCATGACCCGTCACTCAGTCTTAGGCCAGTACCACACTGTCTTAATCACTGTGGCTTTATACCAGGTCTTGAAGACAGGTGGTGTGAGACCTCCAACTTCAAGACTGTTTTGGATATTTTAGGTCCTTTGCATTTTCATATACATTTTACAATCAGGGTGTAAATTTCTACAAGAAATCTAGCTGAGAGTAAGATTGGGAATCTTGATCAGTCTGTGCAGAATGTGATCTGAACAACATTGAGTTTTCCAGTGCATAACTACCGTATATCTCTTCACACGTTTAGGTCGTCTGTAATGTCTCTCACAAGTGTTTGTACAGGTCTTTCATCAAAAAAAAAAAAGTATTCCTAAGTATTTCATGTTTTTTAAAATCTATTTTTTAGATCCTAATGTTTTTATTTTACTTTCAATTGTTAGATCCTTGATAAAATGCTAAGTTAGTTCTACCAGTTTTCCTTTTTGTAGATTCCTTAGGATTTTCTACTTAATCTCACCGTTAAAGATGAGAGTTTTATTTATTACTTCCCCATCTTTTTGCCTTTTCTTCCTTACCCTTGCTTTTTGCAACGGCTAGAACCTTGACTAAAATAGGGATTATAAGGGTGAGACTGGGCATCTTGCCTCATTCCTGATCTTTCTGGGAAAATGTAACGTTTCACAATTAAGTGACCTTTTCTTAGCTTGCTGTTGCACGGTTTCTTTGTCTACCCTTTCACTTCCCGGCACCTGCGTCCTCGTATTTAAAGTGCGCCTCTCGGAGAAAGCGCAGTTGGAGGAACCACCCCCACCGGGACCTCTCCTGGGCAGGGCTCAGCGTGTTTAGTTTAGCTTCCCTCGGCGGGGGGTACATTTACCTCCACTTTCAGACGAGGGCACGGCCGGCCTGGGCCACCACCTGGTGGGCACACTACCCGCCTGGTCTTCCACCTGCGCCTGGAGTGGGGTCGGTTCTTCTGCCCCCACCCAATCTGGGACCCTGCGAAGTCCTCATGAGAAAGTTCCCACGGACTCTGTGCCCCTATGAGCCCCGCCAGGGCAGCTCCCCCGCACCGGCCTCCCCGCACAGGGCACTGGGCCCCCCAAGGGCGCCCCTGACTCCACCCCAAGGACTGGGTTCTGCGGGCTTTGAAGCGGCCGCACTCGCGGGTCGCGGTGGGGAGGGGGCGCGGGGGGGGGGGGGGGGGTGGCCAGACCCTTTCTCTGCCCCGGGCTGGGGAGCGGGCCTCCGAGGAACCCCGGCTGCGGGGGTGGGGGGGGTCCGCGGGCGCACAGCCGTCCGGGGGTGCAGGGCCGCCCCCCACTTCAAAGGCGCCCCCACAGCGGCCGGAGGGACCCGACCCGCGCTGCCTTCGCCCCTGCTCGAGACCAGGTCACTCTGGCCGCGACTTCCCGCTCTCACTTCCCACGGTCCCCTCTCCCGCCTCCCCCAAGCCTTTCTTGTCCCCTCCTTCCGCCTGCCCTCCTGGCGTCCCTCTCCGAGGACCACCCCCTGGCGGGCGCCGGGATCCGGATGTTCCCTGGTCGCCCCACCCCTGTCGCCCCTGTAGCCGGTGACTGAGACCCTTGCGGGTGCCTGGAGCTGGGTGGAGCTGGACGAGGCCAGAGGCACTCTCCACCCCTGCTGTCCCCCGGCTCCCGGGCAGGAGAGAGGACTGGGGGAGCGGAGGGCGGGGCGGGCCTGGAGGGGAGCCTGCCCACCTCCCCGTCCTGTCCCCTGCCCCTTCTGCCCCCACTCTCTGTCCTGAGCACCCCCAGCATCCTGCGCCCGCGCGCCCCGCCTGCACTCCTTTTTGGTTTCCCAGTTCCCTCCTGCGTGAACCCTTGTTTGCCATCGGGGGCTCTGAACCATGTTAGTTTTGTAATGCCTTTTTTAGCCTTCCACATAGTAAGCATTTCTAACTCTTTAGGATTGGTATTTCGTGACTAATTCTTAGAGGTCTTCCAAAATACAAAGAACACAAAGTTACTTTTGTTTTTTTTAAAGAGAATAAGGAGCATCCTATCTTGCAATTACCACGTGAGCCCACAGGCCCTGTCACATTTTTTCTATATTTTGAGACATTTTGCTCCTTCATCATTCTGGGAATTCTTTCGTCATTACCCAGCAACTGTTCCCCACTGTGACCACAATGACTACAATAGTAAGTAAACGGAAGGATGACGCCATCGCCGGAAGGAAACCCTCGCTGGTTCCTCAGTTTCCCACAGGGCTGCCCAAAGTACCACCCTGTTTCAAGACTGGAGTAAGAGGGGCCTGCAGACCCAGCTCTCCCGAGACCCAGGTGAGGGTTCAGAATCTTCCATTTGTGCCCATCAAGGCACAGAGAAGGAGCCTGACAGAGAGAGAGGAAGGAGGAGGGACAGGCAGCCGGCTCCAGTGATGGCGGGAGAGAGCCGATCTTCGGAGGACCAGGTCCCAAACAGAGCATCCTCACGCAAGGGTCAGTGAGGGAAGAGGACGTCTCTCACCCAGTCAGTCCTTCAGCAGGACAGACATGTTCACCACAGTTGGGACCAGCGCCTGGACCATCTCGTGTGACTAAAAGGACCAAGGACAGTATTCATCCATCTTTTATGATGTCTGTGCTTCAGAACGTCCTTGACACAAATACAGAGAGGGTTTCTATGTTTAAATTCTTATTAAAATTTCTAATAAAGATTTTTATCATCCTTTTACTTTTACCTTTGTACATTGTTTGTAATCTGGGGTGAGGACCGCCCTCAGCGCCCAGTGCTATGCTGGGCCAGAGATGCCTGACCCTCCAGGCCCCTCCCCTCTGATCCCCAGGGCAGGGGTGTGGGGGTGTGTGATGGGGAATGTGTGTGGAGGGAAATGGGGGGGGTGAGGGGTGTGGTGAGTGGGTGGCTGGGTGGCGAGAGTGGGGGCCAGGTGTTGGCCTGAAACAGCTGAGAGGGGTGAGGTTGTGGGGAGAGTCATATAGGGCTGGGGGGGCATTGTGAAAGGGGGAGCAGGTACACATGCATAGGAGGTCTGTGGGGGGACATATTGTAGGGGGTAAGTGGGCTTGTCAAGGGGAAGTAGGCTTGGGGGACAGGCTGTGTGTATGTTTCTGTGAGGGGACAGGCTGTGTGTGTGTTTCTGGGGGGCGCAGATTGTGTGGGGACAGGCTGTGTGTGTGTTTCTGGGAGGGCAGGTTATGTGTGGGGGCCGGCTGAGTGTCGGCACAGGAGGCTTATTTTGAGGAGAGGATTCCCCTGAAATACCCCTGCCTGGCCAGATTTGCACTAGTGAGCGCTGGCCGCATCTACCAGGAAGTTGTGGGCTGGGATGATGACCTTTAGCCATGGAAACACTCAGCCCTACTGTACGCAGAAGCCGTGAGGTAAGACGACCCAGCAGAGCCGAGTCTTTACCATGACCTGGAGCCACAGCAAGTGTCAGCTGCCAGCCTTCCCGAGAACTGTGCTCCCCCACTGTGCACCCATTCTCCCGAGCCCCGGCAGGGCCCCCCCAGGGCTGGCCAGGTGTTCCAGCTGGAGCAGCATCCCCCAGGAGCCCCTTCACAGCCCAAGCAGGGTGGCATCTTTGAGTGACTCTGCTCAGTGTGACCCCCAGCTGTCCCCAGGCCTTTGTCCAGGGCAGTGTCAATCCCCAGAGGGGAGTAGTGGGCAGACAGGTCGGGGCAGGACGAAGTGTGTGGAAGGAGAGCTACCTTTTTTGCCCTGTGAGCATGTCAGAGGCACCCAGGGCCTCAAAATCTCCATGCAGCCCATGCTCGATGCTCATCAAAGCAGTAAAAGCAGGTTTGGTTCAGTAACTCTGCCAGTGGGGAAAGCGCTGAGCTCCGTCCAGACTTGCGCAGAGCTGACGGGGCATTTTAAAGGGAGAATGAGGCCGAAGGGAGCCAGGACGGCTCAACAGAGTCAGGAAGGTGAAAAATTACGAAAGCAGGGAGGGGCTGGTAGATGTGAAGCCCATCTGGGCTTGCCAGCTGCGCTGGTCCAAGTCAGGTTCCTGCCCTCCCACAGGGGCTGGGAGATGGGCCCTCTTTTCAGGTGTTGGCTGGAACCCCTCTCAACAGCCGGATGAAGAGAGGTGGTCAGAGGCGAGGGGCAGTGGGGTTCTGGGCCCTGGAGCAGAGTGTCTGGGAAGGGACAGCAAACCGTCCATTCTGCAGAGTGCTGGCTGCAGCCTGGGGAGACAGTCTCCACAGCGGGAGAGGTCCTCACTTCCCTCCAGAGGGGCCGGGGTTGGGGGGGCAAGCTGGAGGTCTTGGAGATCGAAAACCAGATTGAAAGAGAGAGGCCTCCCCCGCTGTTGTTAAGACCCTTGACATTGGTGACAGGCCTTAACGCCCAGGACTTCACCATTACAGAATTTTTCACACCCAGATGGAGTCTCCAGGAATGGAAAGCCTGGAGTGACCTCAGGCCCTGCAGGCAGGTCGACTGCAGGGACGTTAAAATCCCCCAACACTGTCTAAGGAGCCAAGCTCTGGGCTGAGTGGGTCTGGGAGGGTTGTTCAGAGGAGCAGAGGCTCCAGGAGGCCCTTAGAGGTTTAGATGAAATAAGGGAGTTGCTCCCGGCATTCTGCCTCCTGCCCTCGGCGAGGGGTTGGGGGCTGAGGGGGGGTGGGGGTTGTTGGGAGGGGAGGTGGAGGTCAGGGGGCACCATGAGCAGCTGGGCCCCACCAGGGAAGCCTCCAGCCTGGATGAGGTGGGTGTCCCAGGGGGAAGTGGATGCCCTCAACATGGAGCCAGGCACACCTGCTGTCCTTCCTTTCAGGCAAGTCTTGGGGCCACCGCAGTCGCCCAAGCTGCCCTCGGAGACTGAGGAGCTGTCCCGAGCGTGCAGCCTCATCCAGGCTGGGCTTAGACCCCTGCAGAGACTGCTGTGAAATGAACCCAACAGTGATGCCCTGAACCCCAAGCCCCAACACCCCCATGGCCTTACTGCCCCAGGCCCCGGTGGCCCCCAGGGCCCCATGGTCCCATCCCCAACAGTCCCATTCCCCACGGCCCACTGCCCTGACAGACCCACACCCAGGCCCCCACGCCTCGACATGTGCTGTGCTCCGACCCTCCACCCGTCGCCAGTCTGTGGGGTCAAGTGCCCTCTCCGGTGCATCAGCACCTCTGATCGTGGCCGGAGGCATGAGCCTGTGTGGACAGCCCAGGGCTTGGCTTCTGGCATTGCCTGGGGAACCTGGCCCCTGTTTCTTCTCTGTGAACAAGACCTTGTGTGTGAGAGGCTCTGCTTCCCACACCGTTGACAACACTGTATTACGGATTTCTGAAACTTTTGCTAATTCCTGTGTGAAACTTGCATTTGGTGGCGGTGCTTTGTGTTTCTGTAGTTGAGAGTGAGCCTGAGCATTTTCACGCGTATCTACGTCGTTTGTTTGAGACCTGCCTGCTCATTCCGCTCCTTCTTGCTGATTTTGAGAGTTCGCTCAGTTGAGGAAATTGGCTCCTTGCCCTCTGCCTGCCTGGCTCCCCGAATCACTGACTCTGCGGGGTGAGCCCTGCTGGTCCTGACACTCCCAGCCTCTTGTTTGGTTTTTAAAATTCCCAAACCCTGGACCCCCAAACCATCACGGAGCATTGTGGGGCTGCTCATTTCTCTGGGAGGGGTGACAGCCTGGTGAGACCGTCTTACTTGTCCTCGACGCACAACCAGCCTGCTGAGGAAGTCTCCTCGAGGCTGGGGCGGAACTCCATCTCTTGTCAAAGCCCCCTGCCGTCTCTGGGCCTCAGTTTCCCCATCTGCTGAGCGGCTGGACTCCATGAACTTGGCGCTCCCTTCCAGGCCTTGGTGTGTCAGCCAGGAAATGCTAGCTGGGCCGGCTCCCTGCCACTGCCTGGATCCTGCCACCAGAGGGCAGGCGGCCCTCCTCAGAGCCCAGGCCGCCCTGTGCTAGGCATCGTATGGCTCCGCAGGAAGGCAGTGGCCGCTGTGTGAACACGGATGGGTTAGGGCCCCATGGTTCCTGCAGGGGCTCGGATCCCCGGCTCAGCCACCATGCTGTATGAGGCTGGTGCTGGGACACTGTCTGGGAGCTCATCACCTGTGGGCAATAAGGGCCGGCCCTGAGGATTCCAGCAGACAGAGGAGAGGGAGTCGCTGGCAGGGCACGGTCTGGCAAAGGTGTGGAGGGATGTGCAGGGTGTGCCTTGGTCACAGCCGCCCCTCAGAGCCCCTCCCTTGTTCGGACCCTGCCCCTGAGTCCCCAGGAGTGGATGGACAAGCCTCAGGCCCGGAAAATGGTCCTAGGAGCCACTAGAGAGTGGCCAGCTGATGTGGGCGGTGCCCAGGGTGCTGGGCAGAGAAGGCAGGAGGGCAGGGGCCAGGACCAGTGGGCCGGGACCACCCAGCCGTGGGTGCAGAGAATGGACTGGGTGCGGCCATCGGAGCTCCGTCCAGACACCGGGGAGCAGGGATGGTGACATCTTAGGGGCAGATCCGACTCAGAGCGGGCTCTCTGGGTGAAGAGGGGGAGGTTTTCTCCTCTGGGTGTCGGGGCAGCAGGGGACCCTGAACAGAAATAGGTGAGTCGAGGAGGGGTGGCCTTGGAGCCCTCACGCTGGAGTGAGAGGTCTAGGCAGGGGTCCCGCGTGCTAGAGAGCTGACCTGGGGGACACGCAGCATCCCAGGGAGGGGATGAGAGAGGAGACGTTGCCTCTAAGCAGCTGTGGGATGCCTTAGCCTTTAAGAGAGCCGGAAAGTTCCATCTGACCAGGATAAGGTGGGGATCTAATGGGATGGGGAAACCTGGAGAGGCTAGAGGGTGTCCCAGCCAGTGGGGCACCTGGTGGGAGCCCCAGACCAAGGGGAGATGGTGGTTTTGGGGATAGAGAGAGCGTCCGAGGAGAGGCAGGATGTGGTCTTCCTGCCCCCTGTGAGAAAGAGGAGAGAAATAGAGAACCCGGCCTCTCGTGGCATCAAACCGCAGGCCCTGCCTGGTGGACTCAGCCTTGAGGAGCTATGGGTCTGGGCTGGGTCCCTGTGGGCAGTGCCCAGTGTCATGGGTGCCCTGAGGGGTCACAGATGAGGTGGGCCGTGTCCTCTGGCCTTTGGGGGCCTCTCCCAGATCCCCGAGCAGGCCTCCTCCATCTGGTATCCCCTGAGCTCAGCTCGGCTGCGGCCCAGAGGGCCCGCAAAGACCCGGGGACCCTGCGAGCCGAATCTGGCGCAGAGTGCCTGAGAACCCCCATGCCAAGCTGGCTGATCTCTTGTCACAGCAGTGCCCAGCAGTGTGCCAGCTTTGGGCAAGATGATGACTCAGAGGAACCCACCACAGGGTCTCCCGGAGGCTTTCTGGCATCTTCCTGCATGATCTCTTGGCAGGCTTTGATCTGTGACTCAGGAAACCCCGAGACTGTGCCGAGCTGTGAGCACAGAGAGGGTGCAGGCTGCTGCTCCCGGGAGCCATGAGGAAGGGTCTCCACTGCCGGGTCTGGGGGTGTGGGGGGCCTGAGGCCCAGTGTGGGAACTGCCTTGGCCACTTACTGTGTCACTGGCCTTCTGGGTCCCCAGGTTCCATTTGTCAAATGGGGAGATGCCTCTTTTAGGTCTTTCAGTGAAGTGGAGCCCCCACCCACCTCATGGGCTGCTCTTGTCTGAGTTGGGGGGCAGCAGTTTTGATGCTGTCCCTGAAATGCTTGTCCGGCTGGGGCCACAGGACCTCCACAGGGAGTTTGGGGTGTCCCCTGAAGGGAGCCCTCCTTTCTGGGCCATCCATCAGGGTGGGGATCGAGGTGGCCCAGGGCCAGTCACCCAGCCAGCTCCTCCTGGCCCAGGCTTGGTTTTGTTAAATGGGCTGGCAGGGCCACATGGCCCAGTGAGGACTAAATGCATTAAATGACAACTGAGCGAAACTAACCGCTTGAGGCTAGGAGAGACTGATGCTGGGGGGGGGTTTCTGAGGAACTGTGGGAGCCCAAGGACCTGGGCATCATCTGGCAGGCAGGCTGCCTGCCTGTGGTCAGTTGGTCCCTTGGGAGACCAGGGGAGTTTGGAGAGGCCTTGGACGCTGTCTACCCAACAGTAGGGTGATCAGAATCTGCAGAGCGATGTCATCCTTGGCCAGGTGACTAAGTGGGGGAGGAACAGGGAAAGAAAAGCTGTCAGGAGACAAATGGCAGCTGGAGAGGGCTGGCAAAGGGCTCCAGAGGCCTGGGCCTCTGGTGGAGGTGGGAGCAGCGCCCAGTGCGTGGGGCGCCTGGTCACCAGGACTGCAGATAGACAGCGGTCAGGCAGGGGCAGCACCGGGGGCAGGGCAGGGCACACAGGGGTCCTGGACCCACACTGGGGCTCAGCACCCCCAGGCGGGGACTCCAGCTTGGCCCTGGCCTTGAGGTGGCTGTGGGTGTTTGTTGCGAAGGTGGTGCTGGTTAGGGGAGAATATATTTTATTCACCTGCCAGTTACCTGATTTAGGCTTGTGGAAGACACGGTACCTGGACGTGGGCACCACTCATGCTATTGCCCCAGCCGTGGGTGTTGGGGAGGATGGGGTGGTGCTGGGTGGGATGGGGGGAGGGCAATGTGGGGAGGGTTGGGGAAGATGGGGAGCTGCAGGACTGAGCAAAGCTGGGGGCCGTGCAAGGTCTGTGAGGGTGTGAGAACTTGGCGGGGGATGCTGCAGGCGGGCTGCTCCTTCCTGCACCCGGACAGCAGCCCTCATTGGGGGAACCACAGCCTGGGTGGTAGGAAGACAAACAGGTGTCTGCGGGCAGACTGACATTTCAGCAGTTGCTCATCTCCGTGCCTCCAGGGGAGGGGTGTGGGGGAGGGAACTCCTGTGTCCCCCAGGCCTGCAGGCCTCAGAGTCCTCAGCCAGGGCAGTGAGGGGGCACCCTTTCCAGGAACCACCCTGGCTGGTGCTTGCTTGCAGCTCCCCATACTCAGGCCTCAGCCCCTGCCAATGCCTGAGGGTCAAGTGTGGTGAAAAATTTGCTAAAGATGTTTTAACCACCTTGGTCCACTCCTCTCCTTCCACTGTGCTTGCCTGTCAGGCAGCCTCAGGCTGGCCTGGAGCCTCTCTGCAGCCTGGCTAAGGGGAAGTGGGGCTGGGGATGGATTAGGTTGGGTTTAGTGCGGTCTGTTTACAGATATGCAGTGGCTCAGAGTGGATGAAGTTTTTGCTAGTTATCTGGGAGAGGGCTGGTGCACTGGAGCAAATGGTGTCCCCCAAAATCCATGTCCACCCACATCCTGTGAAGGACCTTATTTGGTCTTTGCAGATGTAGTCAAGTTAAGATGATGCCACCATGGATAGCCCTCAATCCGGTGTGAGTGGTGTCCTTATAAGAAGAGAGAACTTTGGACACAGACTTGCAGACACAGAGAGGAGGCCACATGAGGATGGAGGCCGAGAGCAGAGTGATGTGGCCACAAGCCAAGGAATGCAAAAATCGCTGGCAGCCACCAGGAGCTGGGAGAGGCCTGGAACCGGTTCTTTCTCAGAGCCTCCAGAAGGAACCAGCCTATCTGATTTTGAACTTCTGGCCTCCAGAATTGTGAGAAAACAAATTTCTGTTGTTTTAAGCACTTTGTAGTAATTTGTTATGGCAGCCACAGGAAACTAATACAGGTTTCTTCCAGGCACACCCACTGCTCCTGGGCCAGCTCTCCAGCTTCACGACACACAGGTGCACACTGGGAGGGTGGACTGAGCGGTGCCCGTGTCCTCTGGTGGGCTGGGTGGCAGCGGTGCCAAAGAAGGAGGTATGGAGCGTGACATTGTCAGTGGAGACCTGGGGGCTCATCCACACCTGCCAAAGCACACAGTTTCACCTCTAGGACTGCGCTCCACAAGGCAGCCGACGCAAGTATAACTGCACCAGCCCCCTTTTTTTCCTTTTTTGATGAGAATCTTGAAGAATAGAATTTCCTGGAATCGCTGTGTTTGTAGGGAGCAGAGACACACATTCTGTGCATCCCCAGTTAGCTGAGCACATCCCACTCACAGAGAAAATGGTGTCACAAAATCTCAGTTGTCTGAGGAGGCAACCAGAGAGGAGGCAGTGAAATTATGTAGCAAAAAGTAGAGTGATTGCTGGTGTCTGTTAAATTGTTTTGTGTGTGAGGAGGATCTCACGTCTGTTGCCAATGTTCCTCTTTTTGCTTGAGGAAGATTGGTGCTGAGCTGACATCTGTGCCAATATTGCCAATCTTCTTCTATTTTATGTGGGACGCCGCCACAGCATGGCTTGATGAGTGGTGCTAGGTCTGCACCTGGGATCCGAACCTGCGAACCTGGGGCCACCAAAGTGGAGCATGCAAACTTAACCACTACACCCTTTGGCTGGCCCCTCGTGTCAGTTAATTTAAAAATATTGTTATTCCTGGATAGTTTTAACGCTTTTTAAAATTTGTAACTTCTTTTCTCATTCTGAATAAATATTTGCTTCTGAAGCTGTGATTTCGTGTTTGTTTCCTTAGAGTGCCCCCTCGATTTGCATAAGCTCAGGTTCCACTGGGCTGGGCGGCTTCTCCCAACTCTGAGCGCTCTGTGCTGCTGCCCTGTGTGTTGTACTCCTCACCTGATGTCTGCAACGCTGTCTCCCTGAGCTACATCCTGGGGCTTTTTGTCCTGAGCTGGGACAAGACCCGGGAGCCCCTGCATGAAGTGGGCCAGGTGAGCCTGGGGTGGTGCTGAGGGGTGACCACATGGCCTTCCAGCTGGGTCCCTGGCAGAGGCCCCTTCCGATGGTCTGGGATAACTTGCAGCCCTCCTGCCCCTCCTCAGATGCCCAGGGCTAAGTAAATGATCATTAAAAAAAGTTTCACATATGCTGCACAATAATGCCTCTTTTCTGTTTGATGAGTGTGGAATTCCACATTAACTAATGCACGATTCAGATCTGAAGAGACACGTTAAAATTTAGGGTTTAGAGCCAGCCCTGACAGCCTAGCAGTTAAAGTTCAGCGTGTTCTGCTTTAGCAGCCTGGGTTCGGTTCCTGGGCGTGGAACCACGCCACTCGTCTGTCAGTAGCCATACTGTGGTGGCGGCTCACACAGAAGATCCAGAAGGACTTACCACTAGATATACAGCTATACTGGGGCTTTGGGGAAAAAAAAAAAAAAAAAAAAAGGGAGGAAGATAGGCAATAGATGTTAGCTCAGGACCAAACTTTCCCGGCCGAAAAAAAAAAACTTGAGTTTAACCCTTGGTTAATCTGTTTCTCCCAGCGGTCACATCATTCCTGGCCTTACATATTTTGCCTGTTTATTTTTAGAATCATAGATGTTCACATTGATTACATATTTTTGTTCTATTGTTGCTTTTACCAGTACTCCTATCTTGTTAGAAAATAGGACTGATAACTCCAGCTTTCTTTTTTATTTATTTACTTATTTTTTTTTATTTTTTAAAGATTTTATTTTTTCCTTTTTCTCCCCAAAGCCCCCCCCCGGTACATAGTTGCATATTCTTCGTTGTGGGTTCTTCTAGTTGTGGCATGTGGGACGCTGCCTCAGTGTGGTTTGATGAGCAGTGTCATGTCCGCGCCCAGGATTCGAACCAACGAAACACTGGGCCGCCTGCAGCGGAGCGCGCGAACTTAACCACTCGGCCACGGGGCCAGCCCCAACTCCAGCTTTCTTTTGGTTCATGTTTGCTTTTCATATATTTTCCGTCCTTCTATTTTCAACCTATTGGTGTCCTTCTGTTAAAGCGTGTGTCTCTCGCGGACAACATATTGAATCTTTTCTTTTTTTCCCCAGTTCTTTTATTCCTTCAACATCTTAACAAAAGATTTCCCAACGTTTAAAAAGCCTATGAACGTTATCCAGTTTTGTATTATTTACATAACATATGAGTACCGGTTCCAACATCACGCAAGTCCGGCTGCGTTAGAAACACAGTGGGAAGGCACGATGCCCCTTGCTGCCTCTCGGATGGTGTAGCTGGTGGGCGTGTTTTCAGCTACCTTTCTTACTTGTTATCCTGATACATAAACTGTTAGGCACCTGAGAGGCTGGAAGCCTACTGGACGTGAACTTCAATACCTTCTATTTTGATCTTACTTATTATTTTCAAAACTTACTGCATTTTAAATCTCTTTACGAGTTTTTACTTCATCCACCACTAAGCTACCTTTATGGTCATTATCCTAAATGATCAAATATTAACCACATGAACTGTTAGTGTGTACACAGATCTAAAAATCAAACATAAAATTGTGTAGCCAAGTTGTGTAGGACATATATTTACACTCAGGAAATTCCCTAGTGCTTGGTGAGCAATCTCAATTCTGCTAAAGAGAAGTGGCAGCTCTTCAGCTTCCATGCTCCAGAACTTTTTAAAAAAACATAGTAAAAAATGACTGACAATGATTGGAATAATTGGTACCTTATAAATTGATTAAGAAACCTAAGATAAAAAATTCTAAATGATAGTTTTGTTTGTATTTAAAAATACATTGGAAATTTTGCATACACCCATGATCAAACTTATTTTCAATGCACATTACTTAAATTCTGATGACATGGTTTGCTCTGATGAGTCCTTTTTCAAGCTGAACACCAAGCCAGGGAAACTCGTGGAGATGTCCACCAGCCACCGATGATGTATACTGCTTCCTCGCTAACAACGAGGGCTGAATTTCGTCTGCCTTTTATCACCTGAACAGTTTTCTGACCATAATGATAATAACTGTAAGCTGATGCAACTGTGGTGAAAACTGTAAAAATCCACTGTATCTGAAGATAGATGCTGTCAGCACAATCGAAAACTGGAGCTGCCAAAGAAGCTGTCACCAAGATAACTGGACCTTTTTATTTCCTTTGCTGATGAAAGTTAGTTTTAACCTAGCAGTGGCAGAGCGAGGACTGGAACGCTTAGAAAGTGTTTGTGGTGTTGGAAGAGTCTGATATCTGACATAAAAAACAGCAGCAGTCAACATTGCATCTCTTGAAATTATCATACCAGTCAGTGGAACTGGAGTAAGGTCTGCATAGGACAAGTGAACATATAAGATACTGATAAGTATTTTTATCAACAAGTGGTTAGAGCATGTCCCAAAGCTGATTTTTGATTGGCCCTGTTTCTTTCTTTCTTTCTTTTTTTCTTTTTTGCCTTGAGCTAACATCTGTTGCCAATCTTTTTTTTTTTTCTTCTTCTCCCCGAAGCTCCCCAGTTCACAGCTGTATATTTTAGTTATAGGTCCTTCTGGCTCTGCTAGGTGGGACGCCCCCTCAGCATGGCCGGAGGAGCGGCGCTAGGTCTGCACTCAGGATCTGAACTGGCGAAACTCTAGGCTGCTGAAGTGGAGCGTGTGAACTTAACCACTTGACCATGGGGCCGACCCCTGATTGGTGCAGTTTCAAGCAATAAATCCATCCAACAAATCTGCTAGCCTGGCTAAAGCAAAAACTCCTGGAGCAATGTGCAAATCCACTTCAATAATCAAATTGCCCAAAACTAGGGCCAAGCCAATTGTCATCATTGACAATATATTCAGGATTGTCCATGGGTTTTCATACAGGCTGGTGTGAAGCCAGTATGGTGGGGTTGCGGGTGGGGAGAGCTCTGCAGCCTGGGGCCCTGGCCCGCCCCTCCTCCACTGAGGCCTTGAAATCTCAGAGAACCTCGGCTGCTTGGCTACTAGTTTTCAAACCCCAGCTGAGTCTTTTCTTTTAAATCCAGTTTGAGACTGTCTTTTAACTGATGAGTTTGGCCCATTTACATTTATTATAAAAGTATTTATTGTATAATTATTGCAATTGTAATTACTGTAATTAGGGCTATTATAGCTATTGTTGAATCAGGACTTTATTTCGTTATCTTATTTCCTATTTTCCTCTTGCTACACATTCTTTGCATTTATTTTTCCTCCTTTCCTGTATCCACTGGACTGCTCTTTCTGCTGCTTTAAACGGTGTGTGCTGCTTTGTTTCTTACTGAAGCTTCCCTTAAGCCCCGTCCCTGTCCATTTACCTAGACTGATTTCTTAGTCTTGTCTTCATCTGTGCTTTCCTCCTCACAAGATGAATGCCTCAGCATGTTCTCACTTCCTTTGTCTCCACCCTCCCTCTCTCTGTTGTGTTGGTGTTATCTAGAATTTTACTTCTAGACTGGTATATAGTTTGCACATAGATTTTACATTGTATGTTTATTTTCTTTGGTCATTGTTTCTTGGACAAAAGTAAGCTCTACCGAGTTACTCGATTGCTTCTTATTTCTCCTGTGTTGGGTCTCTTCTTGAACACTGCCTCCAAGAGCAATTTCAAAGTCAACTCTTGGCGGAGTGTCTTAAGACCTTGTATGCCTGAGAATATCTTTATTACGTCCTTATATTGAAACAATAATTTAACATTTGGGGTACAAAGTTCTTTTCTTTCAATATTTAAAGGTATTATTCCATTGTCTTCTTGAATTCAGAGCAGTCATTGAGAAGTCTGATGTCATCTGGGCTCTAAGATTTCTCTCTGCTTTTGGTGACTTGTAGTCCCCAGACAGTCCAGGTGTGGGGTTCCTTGTCTCTCCTGGCTGGATGTGTTTCTCCTTCTATTACCTGTGTCTCTCAGGCTTCTTTCTCTCTCTTTTCCTTCTGGGAGACTTTCTCAGTCGGACCACAGCCCTCCTCCCCGTGCTGGTCATTCCATTATTATTTCTTGGGTCAGCAATTATAGTTTCATCCCTAACATTCCCACATGCACGCTTTGATGACTCCTTTTTCCTGCTTCCTGTACTCTGAGGATGTTGGTTACTTTGGCTTTGGCTCTGGTGCTGCTTGGCCCTGCTACAAAAGGTGGACATGGCCCAGTTGGCCGTCCATCTCCTGGAGAGGCTGCCCTGCCCAGGACGCTAGGTATCGGGCCATGAGCCTTGAGGGGGCCCAGGTCTGGTCCAGGGATTTTGGGAGACAACCTGGAGTGGGGAGGGGGTGAACCTCTGGGCAGGCTGAACACCCCTCCCGGAACCCTTAGCCACCTTGCCAACCCCCTCCCTGATGGCTGCCCTCCCTGGCTAGCTCCTGTGTCGGAAGCTTGGCTTTCACGGGAGGCTCAGTGGCCATCCTTGGGCTTTGGGGGCCACTGTGGGGAGGAGTCAATGACCTCAGGTGTTTCCACTGCTGCGCTCGGCCATCCTGGGCCAGGCTGACCTCTGTTTCTTGAAGTCTGAAAGCCCCCCACCCCCGGGGAAACCCCCAAAGCTGTGGCCTAGGGTGGGGGCTGTTCCTCCAAGTTTTTCCCCTCACAGTCAAGGCTTTTGCCTCCAGCTTCCATGGTCTCGGTCCACAGCCACACAGTTGATGGGGCGTTTGCTCTGCGGAGGCCTGCTCTGAGGGTTCACCAGGTATCTCACTTAGCCCTCACGGCACCCCCCAGGCAGGGCAGCCAGTACCCTTGTTTTACAGACGAGGAAATCAAGGCCCGAGAGGTCATGGTGACTCCCTGCCCCAGCGAACACACATCCCACCACCCAGAGAGAACCAGTGTCAACATCCCTTGTCTGTTCTTCCAGTATGTCAGTGGTACAGACATAAAAACACAGCAATGTAATTACACAACCATGTACACCCATGTGTATTTTATAAATGTGGGGTCATACACACATTCTGTACCCAACTTGTACCATTCGTGGCGTCTTGTGAAGATCCTGGTGGAGCTAGATTCTTCATGGCGCCATTTCAACACCTGCTGTATGTGTGCGCCAAAATCAATAGAGCAGTTCTCTTATTGGGACACTTAGGTCATTCTTCAGTTAATTTTTGTATTGAAAGCAGCACTGCAATGGATATTGCTGTAGTTTTGGGGTTTTTTGCTGGGAAAGATTCACCCTGAGCTAACAACTGTTGCCAATCTTCCTCTCTCTCTTTTTTTCCTCCCTGAAGCCCCAGTGCATAGTTGTATGCTCTAGTTGTAGGTCCTTCTACTTCTATGTGAGCCGCTGCCACAGCATGGCCACTGACAGACAGGTGGTGTGGTTCCACACCCAGGGAACTGAACTTGGGCGGCTGAAGCACAGCACCCCAAACTTTAACCACTAGGCCATCAGGGCTGGCTCGATATTACTGTAGATTTGCTTCTGTGCCCAAAGATCACTTCCTGAAGATACAATTCTACAAGTGGGACTTCCCAGTAAAAGGGACCTCATACTTGAATGACATTTTAATCTTTGCAAACCCAGGGGGTGAACGGCTACCTCATCTCAGTTGATGTTCCATTGGTAACTAGCAGTTTGAATGGTTGCCTATGTCCATCAGTCATTTTTGCTGTTTGTACATTCATATCCAAGTATTCATCTTCTTCCCATTGATTGATAAGGCTCTTTATAAATTAAACGTATTAGCCCTTGTTCTATAATTATTTCTCAAACATCCCCTCCCTGAGTTTGTAGATGCACGTCATTTATCTCCGTAGTGATTTTATAGAGACAGGTCTTAGGAGTTTCCGAGCAGCCGATTGTGTTCGTTTTGTCTTTGCAACTTTGATGGAAGATTCCTCGGTACAGGATGGGGTGGAGCAGGAAGCACAGTCTGCTGCTTCTGACCCAGAGTCCAGGAGGACACCCGCCACCATTCACTCTACGCAGGCGGGTGACTGTTGCCCACCGGGAGGCAAGTTCCCCACGGCTCCACCTCCCGCACCCCTCCTACGAGCGCACACAGGGACGGCCCCTTGTGAGGACACCCAGGTCACGGCTGCAGCTCCCCTTCCTCCATCCCCATCTTACCCTGTGGTGGAGGCAGGTGAGGGTGGGTGAAGGGGGTGGGGGTCGGGGTGGGCAGGTGGAAGGGCGGGAGGGGGGCCGGTGAGGGCTCCAGCCTGTGGGGCGCCCTCCAGGCTGGAGGGAGGAAGTGCCCATTTCCTCTCTCTTCTTCTCACACGTAGTCACACAAGCTGCAAACGTCCTAGGAGACCCTTGGGGAGGGTGCCAGGCAGGCCTCTCCCTCCTCCACTCTGAGCTGGTTGAGAAACAGACACTGGGGTCAGAATAGGGAGATGAGAAGCACTTTATTTCTGGCAGTGGCTGCCCCCTCTCCCCCCCCCCGCACCAAGCTGCCTGCTGCCCCTGGCTGCAGCAGGACAGAGAGACAGACAGACTTTCTCCCTGGTAGCTTCAAGGAGCCAGGGGCAGCTGGGCAGGGAGAGGAGGGCAGGAGGCAGCCAAAGAAGACTTCTCAGAGGAGGTGCCCAGAGCCTGACTGCTGCAGGAAGCTGCCCTCGCGTTGGCGCTGGCTCCGCTGGTCTTCCCGGAGCTCTGTTCGGGCAGAGGGAGGCCCAGGGGGCCCACGGGGCTCACTGGTACGGGTTGGGGGTGGACACTGTGTTGCGGCGGCTGTAGGACATGTCCTCGTACACCACACACACCGAGTTCTTATCACTGGCCCAGCAGAGTTTCTTGATCTGAAAGATAAAGCCTGTCGTCTCCCTACAAGGGGCCAGCTCCCTCTGGGGACCCTCTTTCTTCAACGCACACCCCCTTAGGAAGCCTTTAGATTTTAGCCTTGAAACGCCGCAGGGCCTCTGGGCCTGCAGCCCGCCCCTCAGTTGTCCTGAGCTGCCCCAGGCCTGGGCAAGGGGGTGGGGCAGCCCAGGGGGCAGTGGCAGGGAGGTTGGAAGTGACCTTGCCCCCAAGGACCTGGACGGGGACCAGAAGCTCGTGAAGCTGGGGAAGGGCGGGGGTGAGGGGCAAACAGCTGAGGGACCAGGGGCAGAACTGGCCGATTCCTGGCCCCTGTCTCCGTCACCCCCTTCCCCTCCCACCTGCAGCACACGTTCACACGCTCACACGTACATGCGCTCTCACATACGCACACACATCACACAGGAAGTCCCACGCAGGCATCCCCAAGCTCTCTGACCCGTCTCTCTGGACCCTCCTCCCACCCTCACCCTTAAATTACTGAGCAGCACATCCTCCCGGTACCCCCGCCCGGCCCCGGCCCGCCCTGTATCCTTAGGACTTGGTCTGGGCTCCAGTTCTTGAGTTTCCCTCCCACCTTCCACCCTGCCATCCAAACCCTTGGAGCTCCAGGGGAGCCTGATGGAGGGGACGGGTGGGTGCTGGGGTTTCCCGTCTGGCCAGCTCTCTGGCTTAACCACTCTTCTTCCCTCCCTGCTCTCCAAGACGAGCCAGCTTATAGGGACGCAGGTAACAGCTGGGGCATTCATACTGACCTGGGTCCTCCTCAGCACACACACCGCCCCCAGTCCTAGCCCGATGAGGAAGAAGCCCACAGCCAGGGCCGTGGGGAGGGCAGTGTGTATCAGCTGAGCCTCCCGGCATGTGTTCACTGCTTGGGACAGTTTGTCTGGGAAGAAGGAACAGAGAGAGGCACTTGGCAGGTGGGGGATTCCATGAGAGCTTTTGGGGTTCAGGGCAGGGAGGGGACCTGGAGTGGGGGACAATCCAGGAGGCTTGCTGGAGGAGGCAGGCTTGAGCTGGAAGGAACCACTCAAGCAAGTATAGAGGGAAGGTCCCCAGACAGTGGCAGGCAGAGGCCAGCCTGGCCAACATGTAGGTGGAATGGTCCTGGGGTGGCACGCTCCCTACCTGTCACCACAACTGAGGTCCCGGGGCCCTGGATCTCCAAGATGTTCTCCATGATGGCCTGGCAGGTGTAGATGCCGGTGTCAGCCAGCTGCAGGTGGTGCACAGTGATGGTCAAGTTGTCTCGTGGCCCTGAGAAGGTGACGCGGCCCCAGAACCGTTCGTCCACGGTAGTCTTCCTCTCACCCTCATAATAAATCACGTTGCTGGGCTTCGGCCAACTTTGCTTCAGGTGGAGCCCGAGCAGGGTCCCGCTGGTGCAGCAGGTGATGTTGATGGAACTCTCCTCTGGGGCGATTATGTAGGGAGGGGACTGCTGCACCTCTGCAGGGAGGCCCAGCCACCGTCACCACCTGCCTGGCTGCAGGAGCAGGGACTTGTCTGTCTGCAGGGGACGGTGGTGGGACGGAGGGGCCCTGGGACAGCCCGCTGCTGACACATCACCCTGGACGAGGCACCCTGTGGGAGCCTTGGAGCAGCTCAGGGCGCCAGCACCCAGTGGCTACACTTGAGTGCTGAAGGGGCCACAGGGACCGGGCCATCTGCGACCTCTCCCCACCCTGAAGTTCCAGGGAAGGTGGAGCTGGGCTTCTTCCTTCCAAACAGCCGGCCCTCCCCTGGGGGGCTCTGATCACTCTCCCTGACTCCACACCCTCTCCCTCCCTTCCAGGACAGTCCCTGAGATAGCAGGAGGCACTGTCAGTCTCCCTCTCTCTTTCCAACGCTGGTGCCTCAGTTTCCCCATGTTTCCAGGCACCTGGAGCTGGTGGCTCTGTGGGGTGGGCACATCCTGTCTTGTCTGTGGGACACCAGAAACGTCCCCCCTCTGCCCAGCTGGGGAGCAGTGGGACCAGCTTCCTGGTGCAGACGCAAACCTTCCTTAACCTAATGCAAACATCAGCTTCTCCCCAAACTAAATTCTGCAGCTCTTTCTTTCTTTCTCTCCTTTTTTTGTTTTTTTGCACAAGAATTGTGCCGGCTGATCCCCCCACCCTACTTTATGTCACTGGCCTTTCCATCTCACTGCAGAACTTCACACATGTATCTGTTTTAAAAAGCAAACTAAAGGGCAGAGTTCTCTCATGACAGAGGCCACCTTGCTAACTGTAGAAGAGAATCTGGACATTCAGGTAAAGAGAAAAGAGAGCTCGAAGCTGGTGACTCTGCACCCAGACGTTACCAACGTCCGCTGCTTGTTGTTTTGTGACAGGTGTTCAAGGTCTGTGGGGGGCTCTGCGGGAAGGTCATGCTCAGCATCCCCGGACCACCCTCTTCCTGGGAAGGAGCATCCGAGTCAGGGGCAGCAGGGCAGCTGGGAAGCGCTTACCTTGGGCGGTCAGGGCCCTCAGCAGGTTGTGGACAAGGGCCAGGAGCAAGGGGAGCAGAGAGAGCCCCGGGGCCATGCTCGCTGCCACCCCACCCACCGTGGACCCAGCAGCAGGCAAAAGGCAGGATCCCTCACAGCCAGCCGCAAGTCTCTTCCTGTCTGCAGCACCCAACTGTGTGCGCCTCGGAGGCCCCACCCCAAAAGTCCTGATGAAAGGTCACCTCCCAGGGGTCCAGGCAAGGTGAGACGGAGTAGGAGGCAGGCAGAGAGGGCGGCAGGTGGTGGCTGGGACACTTGGGGGGAGGGCTTCTTGGAGGTGGAGCCATGGGCGGGGGGAGGCAGACCTGGCTGAGTCCCACTGCCTCACTGGGTGCCCACAGGGTGACCCGTTGCCCTGGTTCCTCACCGTTGCTGTGTCTCCACAGGGCACATAAGGGGAGAGGAGAGAAGAGGGTGAGGCCAGGGGATAGGAGGCAGGATTAGAAGAAAGACAAGGGGGCCCCCTGGGTGGGGCGGGTCAGGCTCCAGCTGCCCTCGTCCTCTGGGACACTTTCTGCTGGAACCTGATTTACACCCAGGAATCTGGCTCATCACATCAGTCACCCGGCAGCACTGGGGCAGGATGGGGCCGGGGGTGGGGTGGGGTGGAATGGGGGGAGGGTAGCAGGGCCTCGAGGGCCTTGTGAGAATGCAGACGCCATATTTCCTTCCAGGTGTCCTGCCTGGGGTGTGCAGGGAGCAGAAGGACTTTTGTGGGCCCCTCCCACCTTGAGATCAACAATAAAACGACCTTAGATATCACTTTATCTGCCCCAACACTTTTGGTCTGTTTCCAGTGAGACAGAATAGATCTCTGCAGCCCGCAGAGCATGGAGGCCCTGGTGCGGCGCCCGCTGTGTCTGGCAGGTGTCAGCCTGGCTCTGGGATAGGCCTGCCCGGCGGCGGCACATGCCCGCGGTCGCAGTGGTCACCAGGCACCACATGGGGCCTCCAGTTTGTGGTTCCTCACAGTGAGCAGGGGCTTCCAGATGTCAGTACCTTTCAAACGCCTCAGGACTCTTTATCACTTTAAGACATGAAGCAGCTTCTTTTAGATTCTTATGTTTTCCATTTAAAAAATATTTTATTTCTCAGCTCATTTGATGATTTACTGGTTGGTTTTTTTTTTTTTAAAGATTGGCACCTGAGCTAACATCTGTTGCCAATCTTCCTTTTTTTCCTTCTTCTCCCCAAAGCCCCCAGTACACAGTTGTATGTTCTAGTTGTGGGTTGTGCCACGTGGGACACCGCCTCAGCGTGGCCTCAAGAGCGCTGCCATGTCTGCGCCTGGGATCCGAACCAGCGAATCTCCGGGTCGCTGAAGCCGAGCGCGCGAACTGAACCACTCCGCCACGGGGCTGGTCCCGCTTGGCTTATTTTATTCACCTCGAAAAAGCCCTATATGTATGTAGTAAGAATGCACGGGAATTAGGAATACTGCTGCGTGAACCGGTGTGGGATGGGTCGGGGCCAGCAGGGCGGACGGGGCAGGGCAGCCGGGCGGGGGAGGCGCGGGTGGGACCCGCCCGGACCGCCCAGCCGCCCGTGGGTCTCCTCAGGGCGGGCGCCGCGGCTGCGCCCCCTGGTGGTGGGGGCCGACGCACCACCTTAGGCTTCCCGTCCCCGCTCTGGGCCTCGCCGCTGCTGGCAGCAGGGTCCCCAAAACCTGTTCCTGCTCGTAGTCAAACGCCAGGAGCGTGCCCGAGATCCACTTAAGACCAAAACCGGGCGCGTCTGGAGGTTACCCGCGTGCCCCTCCTGCTCCTGGGGCGGGAGCGCGCGCAGGAGGCACCCACCGCCCGCAGTGGGCGGGCCCACGAGGGAGAGCGTCCCATCAGGTCAACTGCTCTGGAACTTAGATTTTTGCATTTCTGGCCAAAGGGTGAGGGAGCCAAGAGAGCTGCTGAGGACGGAGTGGGAAGGGCCTGCGTGGCCTGCCTTCCCAGGAGGCCACGGTCTTCACCCTGGGTCCACTCTCTGCGTGGGACCCAGAGTCCTCACTCGGCTGAAAGAGCCGCTGCCGAAGACCGCACACTGGGCAGGTCTCCGGGCCAGCAGACCAGTGCTGATGGGTTCACAGGTATCTGTCAGCCGGGTGGGGGAGACGGGGACAAGCAGGCCTCCACTGCTGGGGCTGTGATCACCCTGTGCTGGCAGCCTCTGGGTCAGGGTGGGGCTCCTGGGGCTTGATGCCAGATGCCCAGAGGGCTGGATCACCCTCCCAACGGGCCCATGTTCCTGGGGCTCTGAACCAACCCCTCTGGGGAGGGAGAAATGACAGCTGTGAGCAGAAACCAGTGCACATAGACACTCAGGCACACACCCACCCACCATCCACACTCACACACATGCACACACAGACACACCCACCACACACGCTCACGCACATGCAGCACCGCACCCCCCCCCCCCCCCCCCCCCCCATACATCCTAGGTCTCCTGGAAGGAGCAGGAAGTGCAGCCTCCCCACCCATGCTGTCCTCCCGGGCACCCTGGGGACAAAGTGAGGCTTGAGGGACAATGGGAAACCAGAGGCCTGGCTGGGAGTGGGGTACCCAAGTTCTGGGCCTGGGACTGCCATAGCCAGCTAGGGTCCTCTTGGGGAGGGGCACTGGCTCTTTGGGACCCCACACTCCCACTCCTCCCCCTAGCCCCGGTGGGTGCAAGGCCAGGCGGCCGAGTGTCCAGGCCAAGTCCGGGGTGACCCCCACCCAGTCCCCCTGCTGGCCCATAGACAAGGAGCAGGGCCTCGTACCTGCGGAATATTTGAGAGCTTCAGGGAATGGCGCCTTCTGCACCAGGCCCACATGCTGAGCACCAGGATGAAGAGGATGACAATGACAGGGATGACAAAGACCATATCAGACTGGCTCCCCACCTCATGCAGGGGGCGTGGCGACTCTGGGCCTGCCGGAAAGTGGGCGGGAGGCCTTCATCATGCATTCCTGGAGCAAACCTGGGAGGGGACATCACTTCCCGTGGCCCAGGGTGGGAGAGTGGGAGGGGTGATGGGGTGTGCAGGATGGGCCTGGGTGCCAGGCACAGAGGGCTGGGAGACCCGAGGGGGCTTCCGGGGGCACAGGCTCCTCGCCTGCACCTCGGGGTAAGGAAGCAAACACCCACCTGGGTAAGGTGTGAAGAGTGGGTCCTGGGGCTCTGCCGAGGAGACACAGGCAGGTTAGGGGCCTGTCCAGGCCCAGCCCTGGTGCAGTCCCCACCCCCAGTCCCAGGTGTCAGATGAGACCTGGATACAGGAGTCCATGAAGGGCTCACTGGGTCCCCCTCCCAGGGCCTGGCCAGTGTGGGGCACGGGTCTCAGCCCCTCTCCCTGCCCCTGGGGGCGGGGGGCAAAGCTGAACCACTGCTCCCTGCCCCTAGTGCTCAGGGTGACCATGACTGGGTTAGAAGCGGGTGTGGGGGGCGGTGGAGACTTGCTGAGTTTTACAGCAAAGGAAGGGGTGGAAGAGGAGCAGTGGGGTGGAGAGGAGGGTTTAGAGGTCATTGCCCTTGTGCAGCAGGTGGGGGTCGGGGAACCAAATGCAGGGGCAGCCCAGGGGAGGGGGCTTGTGATCCTGTGGGAGGTCATGGAGGGGGGCCCAGAGGTGAGGGGGAGGTGGGAGGGCAGCTTGGGGATGTTCTCTGCTAATTGCTTCCATTTCCTCAGTGAATCAAGTAAGTAGCCGGATCCTGGGCGAGAGTGAGGGGGCGGGAGAGAGGGCAGAGGGGCTGGTGAGTGGAGCAGGGTAGCGGGTCACTGTGGCCACGAGGGTGTGAAGGGGGCGCCGTTAGATGTAACCAGCGTGTCCTGGAGGGGGTGCGGGGACAGGTGCGAGGGGAGCTAGTGGTGAAGCTGGGAGGGGGTGGTCAGAGAGGGGTCCTGGTCTTGGGAGAGTGCTGGCTCTTTGGGTGGCTGGCGCCCAGGGTGAGGCTGCGGGAGTGGGGTGCTGCTGGAGAAGGCAAGGGGCCCACGGGGTCTCTGGGTGATGGCAGAGCTTTGTGTGGCTTCGTTTTGCTGGAATCCAGGCCTGCCCTCCCAGCCCAGCCACTGCTGAGCCCCTGGGGGGCGGGCAGGAAAATGCCTGGGGGGTCGAGATGCCCCTCCCCCACCTGAGACATTCAGGGTGGTGATTCCAACGTTTATCTGGCCTCCTTGGAGATGCCATTTGTACTGGCCAGACTGATTGTCCCAGGCGTCCTCAATCACAAGCTGTGCCATGCCTCCTTGAACCCGCAGGTGCCACCCATCCTGAGAGATGTTTCCTTGGGGGGCATTCCTGAAGATATACTGGCAGTCCGTCCTTGCCGCCACACTCAGGCAGATGGTGATGTTGGAGAAGGGGTTGGAGATGTTGCAGGCCATCATGGCACGTGCCCCCCTGGGCACAGACACCACGCCCTGGGTGCAGGTAGGGTTGTCCCAGCCTGTGCGGAGGGGAAGGTCACTCACATGGGTCATGGCTGGGGCTCAGAACATTCACAGACTGCCCGCCCTAGGGTTATTGACATTCCCTGGGGCCTCGGCCCCTCCTGGGCCTGAACTCAGTCTGCTGCCCCCATCCCTGCCTTGCCCCCACTGAACCCCCCCGGCAGAGAGAGTGGGACCCTGAGACTTACTTCCTTTCTGAGCACTGAAGGAGGCATCCAGGAGCAGGAGGGCCCAGAGCATCTTAGCAAGGAGGACAGGGGATGCCAAGGTCAGCATGGTCAGCGGACAGGCCTCAGGGGTTCAGCATCTTCCTCCACGGTTCTTGGGACACTCCCTGGAGGAAGGAAAGCCGATGGGTCAGAGGCCCCCCGGGCTGCTGCAGAAGTGAGCGGGAGCGGCTGCAGCTTGGGCAGGGGCAGGCAGGGGTCTGTGAATGCTGGAGCCCCCGCCCACCCCTTCTCCGTGCAGCCTGCCCCCCGCCCTTCTTGGTGCCTTTATAATGTGCACAGTGCTGGCCACTGTCCAACAAGACAGGAAACAAGGCACTGGGAGATAACCGCCCGCCCCTCCACCCCCAATCTGGGTTTATCTTTCCAGTTTCATAGTAAAACCTGCAAAACGGCCTGCGTCGTGTGTCCTATGGAAACGGCTGGTGCCACATAGACTCTGGGGCCCACTCTGCATTAACACTGTCCTAAGACCCCCTGGATGCCCCCAGTCCCCACCCCCCTTGTGCATTCTGTGGCTGGGCGCACCAGCTTCACTTCAGGACCTCCTTAGGGATACTTGGTCCACTTGCTGAATTTCCTTATCAACAAAGTCTTCCTGTGGAAGTCACGCGTTAGAATCCGGAAATCGTGGATTTTCACTTCCTCTGAACAGGCCCATCTCAGGCTCTTGGGATCACTCGGCCTTCATGAAACTGCCATTTATCCTGATGCGTTTAAACTATTTAAAAGTATTTTAAAATTGTTTGCCAGACCATTTGTTGACCATTTGATTAATAATAATGATAATAATTGGGGCCGTGTTGCCTAGTGGTTAAGTTCGTGCACTCTACTTCAGCAGCCCGGGGTTCGCAGGTTTGGATCCTATACCACTCATCAGCCATGCTGTGTCAGTGTCCCACATATAAAGATTGGCACGGATATTAGCTCAGGGCTAATCTTCCTCAACAACAACAAAAATAAAAATAAAATAATAACAGACTTTTTTGTTTTTGAGCAGTTTTAGGTTTACGGAAAAATTGGGCAGAAAGTGCTGAGAATTCCCCTATGTTGGCACCCCAGTTTCTCCTATTATTAGTGTCTTGTAGTAGCATGGTGCATTTGTACAATTGATAAGCCAGTACTGATGTGTTATCATTGACTAAAGTCCATAGTGTACATTACGGGTCACCCTTGGTGTTGGACATAATGTGAGCTTGGACACATGTATCCACATTATGGTATCACACAGACTAATTCCACTGCCCTGAAAACACCGTGTCCCCCTCCGTGTCCCTGATCTCTTTACTGTCTCCATAGTTTTGCTTTTTCCGGAATGTCATAGAGTTGGGACCCTTTGGTTTTGAGTTCAGCTGTTTTTACTTTTTTTTCCAGTTGGGCAAGGGGATGGGGTGGAAGGGTAGGTGGGCCTCCTTTTGCGATGTTGTCTGCCCAGCCTGGGTGACCCGGCTGCAAGGAGACAGCTGCAGGTCCTGAGATATCACAGAGGCAACTCACTCGGGGGGCTGAGTCCCGTCCAGCCACGCTGGGGGCAGACTTCCCCAGCACAGCTTCCCCGGGTGTGTCGGTTCTGAGCTGGTGTGGCCGGTGCTGCTGCCTCCAGGCTTCCTCTGTTTGATTTTCTAGACTTGTTTCTGTTCCTGATTTATTGTTACCGGAGGGCAGCTTTTTTTTCTCATGATATATGTACCACGTTTGTGAAACAACAGCAACTGACAGAGAACAGCCGAGGATGGAAGAACCACCGGGAAGACATTACCTGAGAGAGGCAGTGGACACTCAGGGCCCCTCTTTCAAGTGTGTTCTTGTACACGCGTGTGCACGCACATGCATGTGGTTTTACGTAAGTGGAATCATATTAGATGAGATACTTAATCACAGGTACTCCGCCGCTCCCCATCCTCCCTCCTTTCTCCCTCTGAACCGTATGTCCTGGGGTGAATGGTGGCCCCCAAAGGACATGTCCACCCAGTACCTGTGAATGTGACCTTATTTGGAAATAGGGTCTTTGCAGACATGATTAGTTAGGACGAGGTCGATTGGAGTAGGTTGGGCCCTAAATCCAATATGACTGATGTCCTTATAAAAAGGGGGAATTTAAACACAAAGAGAGAGACACTCAGGGAGAAGGCCACGGGGCGACGGAAGCAGAGAGTGGACTGATACAGCCACAAGCCCAGGAACGCTGGAGCCACCAGAAGCTGGATGAGGCAGGAAGGATGCTGCCCTGGAGGCTTTGGAGGGAGCACAGCCCTGCCAACAGCTGGATTTGGGACTTCTGGCCCAGAACCGTGAAATGAGAAACTTCTGCTGTCTTGAACCCCTCTGTGTAGTCCTTTGTTACGGCTGCCCCAGGACATGCAGACACTGTTCCCTCCCCTAACTGTGCCCCAGTGACTACGTGACCCAGCTTCCTTCTCACTCACACATAATCACGCACAAACCCCAGACACATGGAGGGAGCATTTTGGGGTCGCGTTATGTCCATTTCTCTGCATCTGGTTCTCACTTTGTGGTGCGTTGGGGGTGCTCGATTTCAGCGACTGCGTGAGGGCCGCCCCTTCCCCACAGCCCCCAGTGCCGCCTGCCCCCTCACCTAAGCTTCTCCAGGTGACACGAGACTCCCTGTGCCTCACAGGCGTGTCCCGACTGCAGAGGCACCGGCCATCTCATCCTGTTACTAGCTCTTTGGGTTTCCGTGTTGTCACTGCCTTTGCAAACCTTTTGCCCATCTTTCTGAGGTTGTCTGTCTTCTCCTTACGGGTTTACAAGACTTTCATGTCTTAAAGAAACTGTCATTTGTGAAGCAATTGTGTTCCCCAGTCGCTCATTTCTCCCTTGATCGTTTTTGGAATAAAAACTCTGCACGTTTGTATGGTATGTCTGGTCTGTCTCTTCCTTGAAAACTTCAAGGTTTTGTTTCAAAAGTATTTTTTCTTTGTTTGTCTAAAGTGTCCTTTGGAAAAGGCCTCCCAGACTGTGGGGAATCCACGGATGGCCAAATCTCATCTATTTTTATCTTCAAATCTTGAATCCACGGCAAAGTCGTTCTGCATGGACGTGTGACGGCCGGCTCTGTGTCTTCCTAAGGAGGGCACACTGCGCCCCAGGCGTTGCTTGAGTGAGACTCCTTGTCCCGGCCCACAGGGCGCTCGGGACCTGCTGATGGGCCTCTCCACGCAGGACACTGGCATGGGTTTCAAGCCGTCTGTGGTCTATCTTCACCCTGGGGAGGCAGCTTCTCCCTTGTTGCTCTGTTAGTCTTTCCTTAGATGTTTGTTTTCCACAAGAACGTTAACATAATTTTAATCAACTTTTTTTTCTCCGAACCAGGAATTTGGTGATTGAGTGGAGAGGGTCGGCTGCCCTGATCCTGCCCGAACCTGCTCAGATAATGCAAAACAGGCTGAGACCTCGCAGCTGGACACAGTCCAGTGGCAGCCTTTCCAGTTTCAGGACCTGTCAGCAGTCGCCAGGATTGGGCATAAACAGCTTATCACCATTAAATGTTGCTGGAAACCTTATGTGGATGGAAGGTTCTAGAAAGAGGTGTCGCAATTGCCCATGCTGGGTCTCCCAGGGACTTCCCAGGGCTGCTCCCTTGTCACAGGATCCAGGGCTTCCATGGGGTTGCACCTCCCTCGTAGTGGCCTCAGAGGACACCACCTTTGTCCCTCAGCCATCAGCAGACGCACAGCTGTCTCTGCTCTGCCGCCTCTGGCCGACCTCCGCACAGCCTTTGGCGTCCACACTTCCGCAGCAGTCCAGTGCGGGTCCCGGTTCCCTAGTCTCTGGGGGCAGGAGGAGGCAGGCCAAGCTCGCCCCCAGCCAGAGATGTGGGAGGACATGTTCCCGGGGAGGCAGCACGCTGATCCCCAGGACTCCAGCCCTGCCAGGACAGGTGAAGGCATACCTGAGCCAGTGGGCAGGTGTCCTCAGGGCTGCACGGAGGATTCACATCCAAGGAACCTAAACCAGAACGCCACCCAGGTGGCCACCCCTGTGCCCTGGGCACGGAGGGAGCTGCAGAGCCTCCTGTTGGCGGCCCGGCGCACCTACCAAATGCCCAGCTGCACAGACACACCGCCCCGAATCCTCTGTCCAGACACATTTATTTCCATCACAGCAACCTCGGGACTCAGCAGGAAGGGCAGGCGTGTCCTCCCTGAAGGGAGGGGCCCAGGGGCCTGCAGCATCCAGAAGGAGGCCCTCCCCGTCGGACCCTCCTCCTCACACACCGTCCTCACTGTGATCGGGTGTTTATCCTTCCGAATAAGTTTAGACTCGTGTTTCAAGTTTCAAGTAAATTTCCTGGATTGTTGCTTGAGAGTAAATGACTGGACGGATTGTTTCAGTCCTGGGCCTGCGAACCTGTGTGTGCGAGGGCCTCACTTCACGCAGACATGGCGACAGACAGATGCTGCAGTAGACGCTCTGTGTACTGCAGGGGCTCAATCCCTGTGGACCTGTGCAGCCTCCTCACTGTGAAGGGCTCGGTCAGTCCCAGCAGCAGTGGGCCCTGGGTAGGCCACTTCAGCCCAGCTGGATAGGTCAAAGGTCAGCCTTGGTCCTCACCTGGGCCAGGTGACACGGGGAGGTGGTGACCTCAGTGAAGACGTATTTATGTGCCACATGATGACCTGCTCAGCTGGACTTTGAGAGGGAGGGTGTGTGCTGACAAGTGAAAGGAAGGCAGCCCAGCCTTGGGGGTGGGGTAGGGTGGAAGCCAGGCTGAGGTCTGAGGTCTAGCTGTTGCTCCGGGAGGATGCCAACCTTCAGTTTCGAGGGCAAGGCCCCCTGGGTGGGGGTGTGGGTGCTCCGGCCCTGAGCTTCAATCATTCCTGGCCTGGCTGCCCTTTGCTCTGGGGCATTTTGTCTGCCTGCCAGGGTGGAGGGGGCAAGCTCCCCAGATAAGGTCAGCCCCGCCAGACCCCCGGCCCCATCAGCCTCCCCGGCTGACAGCCACCGAGGTTTTCACCACACCACACACCCTGAAATCCTAACAGTTACTTTACACTGACTCATTTTTAAAACCTTATTATCTATTTTAGCCTTACCTTGAGAAATGCGCATCTGTAGTCATTGATGGACGTGCTATATATACCTATGTTTTTCTAGTACGCAATGAAATGACCACAAGACAACTAAACCAGGAAGTGCCACGGACCCCTACCACTACCTGGTGGCCTCCGTAGGGGTGCAGCCTCTAGAAAGGTGGCCCCTGGCCATCCTCTGTCATGTTCTCAGAGGGAGACCAGTGTCTGTTCCCGCTGAGAGCTGGCAGGGGTGCCAGCCTCCTCTTCCCGGTGCCCAAAGCCCCCAGCCTCCTCTGAACCTTCCCCCAGGCTCCGGACAGCCCTGTCCTCAGCCACAGGCACTTCCTGATGGCTCTTCACGCTCTCCCTGTGGTCCTGCCTCCCACTGTGAAAGCCCCTGGGTGGTTCCAGAATCTGGACACAGTGATACCCGAGTCCCACCCCTCTAGATTCCCCCACTGCATCCACCTTGGGCTGGTGCTATGGCCTCCATCACAACCCCTGTGGCACTGGGTGGCACGGAGAGCCAGCTGTGCATCTCATCGGCATCTGGATGGGCAAGAACATTGGCCCAGCGCCAGAAGTCTCAAAGGCCACAAGACTGACCAGACCCCTGTGGTGAAGACAGCAGGGGGCAGCAGCCAGCTCCACGCCCAGGGCCTGTCTGTAGTGCTGGCAGAGGTGGGGAGGTCCCTTGTTCTGGACTGAGAACAGCTGCTCAGGGCAGCTCCAGTCCTGGAACGGAGGAAGGACCGGGCAGAGGGGGCCGCAGCTTCCCCCTGGGCTGGGGCCAAATGTCAGGTCCACGCTTTTAGAACAAGAGGACCTAGGACTCCCCCTCCCCCAGGCCGGACTCTTCAAGGGCGGAGGAGTCCACCAAAAACGCAGAGCAACCCCCAGCAAGGGCAGTCCTATAGAGCTGTGCTGGGCTCCCCACCAGCAGGGTCAGAGCCTGGGGCTGGGGACATCTCCAGCTTTGGGGCATGATATTCAGAAACGGCCCAGAACCACGGACAAGTCTTAACTCATCTGAGCCAAATCTGTAAAAGAGAGACACAAACTTCTACCTCATAAGAGCACAGGGGGAGCTGCCTGCCAAGAGCTGGATTTGAGATGAAAGCAGCTGGGCTGGAGAGAGACGGAATGGGGCTGGAGATGAGGAAGCTCTCCAATGTCTTCACACACATCCTGCTGCCCTAGCTGTCTGGGGCTCCTACAGCTCTGCTAGGTTCCACCTAGCCCTGACCAATGGCCTGGCGCTTTCTCTTTGGACCTGGGCTTAGATCTGAGCCAGGCCCAATGCTCGGTCACCAACGCTCAAATCCAGGCTTGTCTGTGAGGACAGTGACCGGCACAGCTGCCCACTGAGCAGTCCAGACACACAGGTGACTGGCAGGGGAGCCAGGTCTGCCAGTTGGGGGCGCCCCTCCCTGCTCACTGCACCGTCCTGCCTCTGCCACCACTCCCACTCCCGGGGAATCCCGCCCTTACCTGGAAGTCAGGAGATGTCTCTGAGACTGTTTTGGAAGTGCTGCCAGGGACTTTGGACTATCAGTCTGTGATTGAGGCACGAATGGCCACTGTCTGGGCACGGAGTCAAAGGCACCAGAGGCCCCTCAGAATGCTATTTCCAACCCCTCCCATCTGGCCTGCTGACTCTGTCATCCATTTATCCATTTGTGTGGGGGACATCCCTCCTTACCCAGCACGGAGAGCTGTGCCCCTGGCCAGCTCTCCAGTGGATGATGGAACTCGCCACTGCAGAGGCCTGCTTGGCCTCCAAACCTCAGTGACTCAGTCCTGGAGGGCCCGGAGGGTCAGCTGCACATGCCGGGCCAAGCTCTTCCTGCCTGGGCGGTGGCTATGTGCACTGGCCTGCCCCCACAGGCCCCTGACTGCCCCAAGATCCTGTAGTTGTTCTGCATTTGATATTAAGAGCAGCCGAGCGGAGGGTCTATTTTCTCTCTGCAGCTGTCAGCACCGAGCTGCTGAGGTGGGCCCACCGTGCACGCCCTCTCACCTCCAGCAGGGTTGGGGCCACAGAGGGCCCAGTGGGAGGCGAGGGTGGCAGGAAGGAGAATCTTTCTCTGGCCTCCCTCTCCTCCAGGTCCCAGCTCCCAGCGGCTTTGTAATGTGAGCCCTGACAGTTGGGGTTTTTTAAATTGTAATGCAAGTGCTCGCTTAAGCTTTGACTTCCAAGGGATCCGCTTCAAACACGGCTGTCTCTATCTTCAGTAGACGCAGAAAGACCAGATAAAGATCCTCCCACAAGTTTCCTTTGCTCCAGAGATTTCTGGGTGACTTAGATGACTGGCTGTGTGGCCTCTTGTCCTTCCCTTCCCATGCCTTAATTCTCGCCCTTATGTTTTAAATTCAACAATAAAGAGTGAACTGCAGGGACCTGCCAGGGGGCATAGCAGTTAAGTTCGCACATTCTGCTTCTCAGTGGCCCTGGGTTCGCTGGTTCGAATCCCGGGTGCGGACATGGCACCGCTTGGCATGTCATGCTGTGGGAGGCATCCCACATATAAAGTAGAGGAAGATGGGCATGGGTGTTAGCTCAGGGCCAGGCTTCCCCAGCCAAAAAGAGGAGGACTGGCAGTAGTTAGCTCAGGGCTAATCTTCTTCTTCTTCTTCAAAAAAGAGTGAACTGCAAAACCTTATGTCCCCACCCTGGACCCCAGTAAAAGTAGAACCCCAGGCCCACAGTCTCTCTCACTCTTCCTGAGACCTTGCTGTGGTCTCTGGCCTGCTGTGTACTCTCCAGGCCTGTGAATCGTAAACCTTGTCTTCGAAGTTTCCTGACGGTTTATTGCTGAGAGCAACCGAGAGCATCTTGCAGTAGCGTCTTGCAGTCATAATGAGAACCCTGTGGGCTGGTCCAGCCACAACATTGATTCCAAAAGGGGAACCTGGGCCCAGGGGAGTGCCCCCAGGCTCTGTCAGTAGGCTGAGACCAGCACAAGACAGGCCCAGACCCTGGTCTGGCAGGAGGTGAAGGGTCTGCACGGAGCACTGCCCTGGAAAGGTTATCAGGAGCTACCCACTCCGCCAAGCCCACCGCCCAGCATGCCCACACCGGGCAGGCGCAGAGGAGGGTGTGCTTCCAGCTACAGCACCAGACTTCCAGACTTTCCAGCTACAGCACCAGACTTCCAGACTTTCCACTGCGAGTACGCTCAAGCTATTTCCCTGTGGGCCACTGGCATGAAGCCACAGCACCTGCAAGATGGGCCTGGAAACCTACTGTCCTTGCTTTGAACTGCGAGGGCTCAGGAGATGCTGGGGTAGGCCGAGGGGAGGAAAGTGGCGGGACTGGTTCTACCCTCTGCTGGGACCCTCAGGAGGCCACTGAGTCCGCAGACTGTGAGGGGCCTGGCTCCGTCTGGGCAGCGGCCTAGGATTCGTGGCAGCGGCAGGGCCACCCCGTGAGCAGCAGCATGCAGTCATTGCAGGGAATTTATCAGGAGGAAATCCACTCTAGTGAATCAGCCTCCTCCCTCAGCTTGCCGGGCACAGTCCAGACACCCAGGTGCACTGAAATTTCAGATACGTGACCGATCATTTTGTAGTATATGTTCCACGCAATGTTCGGGGCATACTTATATTTAAATAGTGACTCATTATCTGAAATCCAAATGTGTTTGTAAGTCTGCCGTCTCTGCTGCTCTGCCTGAGTCTCTCACTTGTAGCCAACGCTGCAAAGGACAGAAAAACCAGAGAGAGAGGCCAGGGTGCGACAGGGCAAGTGACATTGAGAAGCAGAAAGATTGCGTGCATGGGGCCAGGACCAGAAGGCAAGAACACCTGAGAGGTGGGAAACAAAGGCAGCAATTCAGGTTTTTCCCAACTCGCCAACACAGGAATTGTATCTGCATACGTTAAGATCCCAGCGAGACAGCCAGAGTCCCTGACCAAGGATGACTCTCAGATTTGGGAGCTGTTCACTTACAGGAATCAGGGACACACTTTGGAAAGTGTATGCTGCTGCCAGCACCTCGGCCCACTATGGGACTTTGGGAACTCTGAGGGAGCCGGGGTTGTGACAGCGTGGGTGTCCTTGGGGCCAGGTACAGAGGCTCCTTGGTTGGCGCCAGTCTCCATTCCCACAGCACTCCAGCAGCTGGTGCTGCTTTCCTGCAGCTCAGGGGCCTCAGGTACCTACGCTGATGTTTACATGGAAAGGCTGTGCACAACACTGACCCAGGTGGCCTTTCATCAACACTGTAGAGAGAGGTGACGAACCACCACAAGAAGACAGCTGCAGCCTGTTAAGGCTGTGGAGCCCCAGCCTGAGCTCAGCGGAGGAAACGCCCCTGTCCAGGGTGCTGTTGCCCATATCCTGGTCCCTGCTGCTATCGCCAGGAGGGGACCCCAGCTGGGCCAGTAGTCCTCAGGCCAGGGTACAAGCAAACCCTTGCTGCCTCACAGCCTTTGCACAGGCTGTCCCCCCTGCCTGGCTGCCTCCTGTTCTTGGCGAGCCGCCTCCCCACCTCCAGTCCGGTTGCCCATGCCAGCCCTGCCCTGGCCCCTGTGGCTGGAAGCACATCTCCCATCACCCTCACCGTCACTGTCCCCAGACAGGAGGTCTCCCGAGGGCTCTGGCTCCTATACCCACAGGCACAGAAAGTAGTTTTCAAACTGCAGATCATTAACCAGCTGTCGGTGGTGAACTTAACTTAGAGATTGCTGCTGCGGTCAAACCAAAAATGAAAGGAGAATGTGGAAATGGACTGTAGAGTGCTCTCCCTGGTTAGGGGAAGTCTTGGGCATTTCATTTCTGCTTTACAAATGTTTGTGAGCGCAAGTGCTGTGTGTACTTGAGTACGTGTGAGAGCATAATGGGAATGCGAGCGTGAGTGCCCGTGAGTGTGTGCGCATGCCCCTGCGGGTGCACACAAGGGTGAGTGCCACCGGGGGGCACTGGGCCTGGACTTGAATGCATTTCACCCTAGTTGTGGTCAAGGGGCTGGAGGGGGCTCTGTCCAGACTCAGAAGACCTGGGGAGCCCAAGATGCCACCTCTCCGCCCCTCCAAGAGTCGAGCCTGGGGGTACCCTGCAGAGACACAGGTCCCCTCTCCGACCTGCAGCCCCTGTCCTCACCCCTCCCCTGGCACACACCCTGCACCCCCAGCCCCCTGGCTCATGGACCCCGGCCAGCACTCCGGGCCACGTCTCTAAAGCGAAAAGTGGCCAGAGCGGGTGAGGGTCGGGGAGCTCCACTCTCTCGAGTCTCCATCCCTGCAGATCCAAGTATGCGGAGCCCGCCAACACCGGAGTCCCTCTGTCAACCTCTGAGCCACCCACCATGTCCCTCGCCCCTCCTGGCCTCCCCTCCCTGCCCGCTTGCCCCTCACCTGCGCTCCTGCTCCTGACCCGTGCGGCTCCTCCTCACTGGCAGCCGCTGCTTGTCTGTGCTCTTCCCTCCTCTCCGTCCGAGAGGAAAACTGAGCCACCGAGGGCGGAGCCAGGGGAGGAGGCGGCAGTACTAACGATTCAGGATCCGCGGGAGGTGTGGCACCAGGTCCGAGATAGAGGGAAACCCGAGTTATGGGAAATCACTTGAGTCTCAAGAACTGCCCTGAGTCCACAGGAAAAGTTTATGACTTTCTTGGTACAGAATTCCTTATTACATTTTTATTAGAAACACTTCATTAGATTGTCCTTCTAAAGAAAACAGGAAAAGAGCAGGAGGCACTCTTCCGGGAGAGCTGATGCCCGGAGCTCTCCATGCTCAAGCGCTGATGCTTCTTTGCAGAGCTGGGTGGGTTCACGTCCCTGCGAGGACCCCACACGTGCACGCACACCGCGGGCCCCCTGAGCCCATTGAGGGCCGGCAGGAGCCTGTTAAGGCTGAGAGTTGTCGGAAATGCAAGGTGGGTCCGTGTGGAGGCAGCGCCAGGCGAGCAGACAAGAGTGAAGGGCAGAAAGTTGAACTGCCCTGAATTAGGCCTTGAGCTGAGGGGCCCCTCCTCTCAGCTCGCTCCCCACTGAGGGTCCTACTGGGTGGGTGTGCAGACACACTGTGGACAAACTCAGGCGTCCTGGAGGCCTGCCTGTGAGAGGTCATCCCCAGAGGGTGGAGGCCAACACACGCCAACCATGGAGAAGCATGCTAAGTGGGGAGTTCATTACCAGATTTGTTTGTTCCTCAGGTACAAATCGTTTTGGTGCTTATTGTAAAAGTCACCGTGATGAAAATTTTTCTTTGAGTCCCTGACAGAGGGAACAGGGAGGCACGTGTATGAGCCACCTGGGTGGCCAGGGGGGAGGTGTTGGCTTCACTCCTCCTGTGACTCTGTGACTGGTTCTGTCTTCCAGGTCGCTGGAGGGAAGCGGCTTGTAGCCTTGAATCCTGAATCTCTGGTCTGTGTCCGGCCTCCCCAGTTTTCCGTGGCTTGCCAGCCTGGGCCCAGCTGTAATTAGTACAGACCAAGAGGTGGCTGCTTGTCCTTCGTCCACACCTGTCACTCCCACTGACCAACATGCTTGAACTCTCCAGGCTTCAGCTTCCCCATCGCAGAGGGGCTAGTGTGCAGATCCAGCCGGAAGACAGTTCCTGTCCTGTGAGCTTACACCTGGGGCAGCAGAGCCATGAGTCAGATGACCACAAGGACCAAGGAGACCCCATGGGAGCAGGAGCAGGGGCCTGGCCTGGCTTCTTGGGGAGAGAGTTCCAGCAGAGGGGCTAGGACAGGTGGTGGGCTAGGGGCCAGAAGACGGGTTTGGCTCCAAGCAGAGTGACCTGGGAAGCTGATGGGCAGGGATGCCTCTCATCAGACCTGCTCTTCCAAAAGCCCATGGGAATGCGGGGTGGGGGGCAGCAAGTCTGGAGGTCCTTAGTGTGTCCGTGGCTGGGTGGGAAAGGCCCAGAGGCGCATGGAGGCAGGAGAACCCACAGATACTGGCAGTTTGGATGTGGGGTAGAGGGCCTGGTGGCCCCCAGTGCCAGCATATGGGCAATTCCCTTGCACTGGAACCCACGGTGATACGCTGGCAGGGTGGAGTGGAGTAAGGGACAAAGAGGTGTCTCTGGAACACCAGGGGAGAGGTCCCCATGGCTGTGGGCCCTCGAGTGGGCAAGTTCTTGTCAGGCAGGCAGTGAGGGTATCGGGGGTGGGTGATGCCCCACTTTCATGAGAAGAGAGGACACAACCAAATTCTGGAGAATCCTTGAATTTTGGTGGTGGCAGAGGAGGAGCCCAGACAGGACACGGCAGAACGTCCCAGTTACCCCACAGGAAGAGCGTCTACACCTCCCAGGCGGTCAGAGACAGAGAGGGGTCACCTCACCAGCTGGACTTGGGACCTGAAGGTCAGCCAGTGCCCCAGGGTCTGGATCTGGGCAAAACAGATCAAAGTCCTCTGGGACTTTCCAAGGAAGCAAAAGCTGCCTCATGGGCAGATGAAACTCAAAGTCAATTGTCCTCACAGGAAGATGTGCTGTGGTTAGTGTGAAATTCAGCACCCCCACAGAGGGCACGGAGGCCAGAAGCTCGGCCCCACCCAGAGGGCCAACAAGGCACTAGAGAGAGGCCCCACCCAGACTGGGGACCAAAATGCCAGCCCCCACATCCTCCATGCCTGTCCCCCGGGCCCCATGCCATCCCCTGGGCTGGAAAGAAGGGCTTGTCGCTGGGGCCACATCCCAAATCAGTCCTTCCTTCTCCTAGGTTCTCTTTCTCAGCAGGGGCTCCTGGCGGCAGCTTGTGGCCACCAAGTCCCTGGGGCATCGGGCTGTTCAGGCAGGAGGGGAGGAGGGTCTTACATGGGGAGGGGCCTTGAATGTCAGCTGAGGGCACAGAGTCTTTCCTCCCCATGCAATGAGATGCCATTGGGAGTTTGATGCCAATACACACACTGATAAAGTACTTACATATCTTGAAAATGAAACTAGTTTGTTTATTTTGAAACTAATACAGAAGCCTTACAAACCACTCAAATGTTATAAGAAGATACAGTGAAACAACCTGCGGTGTCTCATTGCGGCTCCTCTTTCACTCCGCAGAGGAAGAGCTTGTGGACGCTTGCTTCTATAACTTTCTAGACATTTATCTGTGTGTATACAAGTGCACACCCACCTCCAATGTGCGTATCTTTTCCCGTTTTTATACAGTCCTGAAATCTCCTCTTCAGATGGCCCTCAGCTCCTCCGTTTTCTGCCTTTCTCCTTCTGTGGGATGTTTAACCTTCTATTCTCATGAATCACGGCTTCTGCTGCACGTGTGATGCCCAGAGTTTCATTTTCTTTCGGTTCTAGGACTTTGTCAATTTCACTTATGACTTCCTATTTAACCAGAAAAAGTTATTCAGCATCGTATTCTTTTTTTGGGTGAGGAAGATTCACCCTGAGCTGAGATCTGTGCCAGTCTTCCTCCACTTTGTATTTGGGATGCCTCCACAGCATGGCTCACCAGTGGAGTAGATCTGTGCCTGGGATCTGAACCAGTGAAACCGGGCTGCCAAAGTGGAGCGCCAGGAACTCTAACCACTTGATCACAGGGCTGCCCCAGCATGGTGTCCTTCATATTCCAGAGGCACTAAAATGTTTCATTTTGTAACCAATTTGTAACTTCATTCTGACTTCTCTCTTCATTCTTGGGTTCCCCCATTGAAACTGTTGCTGTTTTGTGCATACCCGACTTGTCACACACTGATGGATTGTTGTAAACGTCTGGTGTGTCCCTGAGAAATGCGCGTGTTCTCTGATGGTTGAAGCAGTGCTAAGTGTCAAGGTGGTTGCTGGTGTAGTACAGATCCTTTATGCACTTGCCAGTTTTTATCAGTGGGAGCTATCAATAATCGAGAGAGGTGGGTTGGAATCTCTCTCTCTGCTGGGGGATTATCAACTTTTCCCTGTAGTTCTAGCAATCTTTAGTCATATATTTGGAAGCTATTTTATTAGATGAAAAATATTTTAAATTGCTATATCTTCTTGGTAAGTGGAGGCTTTATCATTACATAATGACCCTCTCTACCCTAATCACCCTATTTGTTTTAAAGTCTCTTTTGTCTACTATCAGTGGAGCAACGACATCTTTCTTTGGTTAGAATATTTCCAATAGATCATTTTCCAGACTTTCACTTTCAGCTATTGTGTGTCCACATGCTTTAGGTACGTCTTTGTAAGCAGAAAATATCTAGATTTTTATCCAATCTGACAATCTCTGACTTTCACCAGGTAGTGGGGCCACTTCCATTCATCAGTTTATTGATAATTGTGGACCTGTTTCTACCACGTCAGGGCATGACTGCAGTTTATCCCACTGTTTCTAAGTGTCTTTGTTAACCTGATCTTCTTCTTCTTCTTTTTTTTTTTTAAAGATTGGCACCAGGGTTAACAACTGTTGCCAATCTTTTTTTAATTTTATTTATTTATTTATATTTTTAAGGATTGGCACCTGGGCTAACAACTGATGCCAATCTTTTTTTTTTCTGCTTTATCTCCCCAACCCCCCCCCCCCCCCCCCCCTATACAGTTGTATATCTTAGTTGCAGGTCCTTCTAGTTGTGGGATGTGGGACGCTGCCTCAACGTACCCTGATGAGCGGTGCCATATCTGCGCCCAGGATCCGAACCCTGGGCCGCCGCAGCAGAGCGCGTGAACTTAACCACTCGGCCCCGGAGCTGCCCGTCTTCTTTTTTTTAATGAGGTCGATACCTCTCCCTCAGCGAGACAAGAAGTGCGGCATACCGTCGCATCCTTTGGTCCATGGCAGCCCCCACCCCTGCCAACAGCCATGCTACGTTGACACAATGAGACTTCAATTCTGTTCATTATGGACAGTCAGCTTTCTCAGGGCGCTTGGTCACCCTCGCTCCACACGTGTCAGCTGGTGTCTCTGGGCCCCCGACCTTCCTGTGTTAGGGCAGGTCTCTGGGTTGCAAAGCCTCTGTGGGTTCATAGACGTGAGGGTGGGTTTAAATACACCTGCACGTTTGGATGACATGTGGCTGGTATACAGTTCTAGAGTCATGGCTTCTCATTCCTGCAATACTTTCAAAACACTATTCCAGTGTCGTCTGGCATCCAGAGGAGCTGAGGAAGAATCGGATAGTTCTTGTTCCTTTACACATCGTCATTCTGGGGAAGATTTAAGAACTTTCTCTTGTCTTTGGTATGCCTACACTTCACTGTGATGTGTTAGGGGAGGGAAGCATTTTTCTTACTTCCTCTCCTTGGTTCCTGTGGGGCCTTTCAAACAGAGATGTTTCTTTCTTTCTTTCTTTCTTTTTAATTTCAAGAAGCGTCTTTTCCTGAGCCAGCCATGATGGTCTAGTGATTAAAGTTCGGCACTCTCACCACTTCTGCAGCCCAGGGTCGCTTCCCAGTCATGGAACCACACCACCGTCTGTCAGTCTCCATGCTGCAGCTGCAGCTCACACAGAACCAAAAGGACTTACAACTATAATATACAACCATGCAATGGGGGGCTTTGGGGAGGAAAAAAAAGAAAGAATTGCATTTCCTTCCTCTTCCAAGTCCTTCCTCTCCTTTACTTTAGTTGTTCTCTCTCTGGACTCTTTAGTGCATCACGTCATATCCGTTTCATCCTCATTTCCTTCTTTCTTCCAGGAGGCTTCTCACCCGAGTTCTCTACTTCTCTGTCCTGCTATCTCGCTCCTCGGCAGCACCCGGCTGCTATTTATCCATCTCTAACGTTCTTCAGTTCAGCTTTTTTTTTTAATCTTAGATTTTTGCTTGGTTCTTTGTTGTTGCTGATTTTCGGTCTTGTTCTTTGAACCTAATCTAATTATAATTCATCTGTTTTAGAAAATTTAAAAGTTTTAAAATTTAAGACAAATTTAAAATTCTTGATGCATCTGATATGTCTGCTTCTGATGGAATCCACAACTCAGTGTGTTGTTTTCCTCCTGAAATGGCCGCGTTACTCAAACGTCTGGTTGTGTTGTCCTGAGCCACCCCGCCCATCAATGTTCTTGGGACTTTCCAGGCTTTATAGCTTCATTTGAGAAAGAATCACGTTTCTGATATAATCCTTCCCAGCTAAGGCCAGGAAAGCTCCCTCTATTTATCTGAATTCTCTTTTATTTTCTTCAGAATATTATATGATTTTACTGACCTAAGTGCTTCACATTTCTTACTAAATTTGGGAGGTATTTTTGTTGCTGCTTCAGGGGACACATCCGTGCACTCAAGGCCCTGCCCTTGCTTGTTGGTTTGGTGATACTGTCCAGAGAACCTTACTCCTCCAGTTGTCTTCCCGTCAGCTCTTTACAGATGCACAGTGGCAGCATCTGAGGGGACGATAATGAGGTGTGTTTGGGGGCCCACTGGTGGCCACGAGTCCCGGATGGGCAGTCCTGCAGGGCTGTGCCCACAGCTCTCTCCAGGGTCCCTGGTGCCCTGCTGGTACCTCACAGCCCAGTCCCAGCCATAGCTGGAGCAGGGCAAGCGTGGACCCCGGCACAGCTGGGCCTCTGTTGACTGGACCAGGGGCGAGAACTGTTCTTGCCCACATCCTTTCCTCTTGGGGAGGCGCCCGGCCAGTACACCCGGGTGTCACCTTCCTGAGGGCGCACCAGGAACAGAGATGGGTGGCTGGCAGCCAGTGGGGTGGCAGCTCTGCCTGGCAGGGGAAGGGAGGACTGGTGAGGAGAAGGGCCGGCTCTCCAGGACACATCTGCCTCCATCTCTCTGGTAGTTTTAAACATTAAAGCTCTCTCTCCTCCTTATTGTGATAAGGTGTTCACTGTGGAAGATCTACGAAATGTAGACCAACAGAAAGCTGCAAATAGCCTGTGATGGTGCCCCAAGGGGAGACTCTGGTGTGCTCATGAGCACAGTGACTTTGACTTACATGACGACAGGGAGACACAGTGACCAGGTTGGTGGCCCTGTCCCTCCATGTGCCCTGAGTGAGTTATGGGCCCTTTTGTGAGATGCTGACCGGCAGCACTGACTGTCCACTGTTTGGATGCCCCTCGAGGCATCCCCTGGGCAGCCCGAGGAGGTTGTGTCCTTGGAAAGGACAGGTGCTCTCACCTCCTCCACTTCCTGTCACCTGGGCACAGAGAGCCCCTGCATTCCCCTAGCTGGCTGGCTCAGCCTCCCTCTGGTCCCCAAACAGAAGACCCCCTTGTTCTGGTGCCTCTGAGCTTGGTGTGAGTGTCTTGCCCCAGACTTGGCCCAGCTGGGTGTGCAATTGTGAGGGCTCATCTCACACCACTCCCAGCGAGACAAGTCAGATGAGGGGGCCCCTGGGGACAGCAGGAGCGTGAGTCCAGCCGAGGGCAGCATGTCCCTGAGCCCACTCAGCCTCTCCGAGGGCCCGGACAGCAGGAGGATGTGGCCAGTGGCTCTGCCCCTCCTGGGGGCCTGGCCTTGAACCCTGGTTGCACCAGCCCTGAGGGAGCGCTGGGGGGTGGTCAGGGTGCAGGTCACCAGCAAGGAGCATGGCCTTCAGACTCACCCCTCAGGGTCCTTGCCTGTGAGGCCAGGCATCCTCTCTTGGTGTTTTTGGCAGCATGACATTCCTTCTTATGTCCTAAGTATTTGTTGGTTTCTTCAAACGACTGTTCCAACACTGGGGATTCCGTCTCAGCTCAGCTGTCGTCTATGCAATAAACATCTGCGGGGGGCTGAGTGGGAGCCAGCATAGGGCGGGTGAGAGGAGACGGTCCCACCCCTGCAGTCCCAGCCCTGCAGCCATGTGGTGGGGTAACTTACAGCTTTTGCTTCTGACGCCTCCCTCATCCTGTTCACCCTGAGTCACCCGGGGCTGGGGGGGGGGGGGGGGAGCAGTGGGAGGAGACATTGCACCCTGTCCTCCCCCTTTGGCTGCCTGCCTCCGATTTCCAGAAATCCCCTGCCTCCAATTCCCAGAAATCCCTGAGAATCAAGAATCCGGACACTTCCCTGGGAAGACTCTAACCCCAAACTAACTACAGGGTAGACGAGGGTGGCGGGTCCCCCAGGCCTCGGGCTGGGATGAGAGACAGCAGCTCCTTCTGATACCAGGCCCTTCCTGGGAGACACCCGCCACCAGCCCCCTGGGAAGAAGATGGAGTTTCCGGGAGGCATCTCAGAATGTGCGGTTCTGATCAGGGAAGCTCCTCAGCTGGACCCAGGAGATGGGATGAGAAAGACCTTTGCCAGGGGCTGCTTGCAAATGGAGGTCAAGAGGAAGGGCCCTGGGGTCCACCTCTGTGGGAGAGGGGCTGGGGAGGGGCCTTCCCCAGAGACCCGCGGTGGGCACTGACCTGGAGGATCTGGGAGCTTCTCAGCCACTAGAGGCTCAAGGCTGCGCTCAGGTCGGGGACGTCCCTGAGATGCCCGCCAGCTGAACACATGCCTGGACCGATCTGGGGAGCAACTTGGTAAAATCAAAGACCAACGAAGACCAGCCTCGAAGATTCCCTGAGCAGACAAAATGAGTTTAGTCATACAAGCAAAGCTGAATTTAGCTTATTTTGCAAGACTACCTTGACCTGGGGCATCTCTTGCCAGGGCCTCTGAAAGTCATGAGCCAAACTTGAACTCTCTCTGAGGTTGATGGGAGGTAACCACGGACAAATTCCCTATCACCTAGGAATATTCCAATTTTATAACAGTCCTGGGCTCCTCGCTGCTTCAGCTGCTTGGTAACGATACACCTGGAGCCTCCTGCCATGTTTTGGTTCGAATGCTCCCAGTTCGGGAACTGTCTTTTTGGTGTGTGCAAAATCAGCTTTCACTAATTACTGCTTCAGTGATTTGTTGGCTTTACTTCTGTTATTTCTGAAATTTTAACAAACTGGAGGGGCCCCCTGGAAGCCGGGGCACCGCTGATGATGGTGTCTGGGTGACGGCTCTTACTCCTGCTGCTCCCTCTTCTGTGTTAGCCTTTACTGACACGTTCTAACTCAATCAGATGTTTTCAATTTTTTTTTTTTGAGGAAGATTGGCCCTGAGCTAACATTTGTCCCCATCTTCCTCTACTTCATAAGTGGGATGCCTGCCACAGCATGGCTTGCCAAGCAGTGCCGTCTTCACCCCCAGGATCCAAACCAGCGAACCCCAGGCCAACGAAGTGGAATGTGCACACTTAACCTCTGCGCCCCTGGGCTGGCCCCTGTTTTCAACTTGTATGTGTCTTTTATTCTAGCTGTCCTTCTTGTAGATGGTATAAAGCAGATTTTTATTTGATCCTTTTTTTTTTAGCCAGATAAGACATCCTGTGTGTTTAGAGGGCAATTTATTTCATTCATAGTTATTGTGGTTATCTGGATTTTATACTATTTCTATACTTCTAACAGATACTCTTAAATTTTTAACAAAGTAAAACCAATAATAGTTAGAAAATAAATGTATCCATTTGAATATATTCTAAACACGACCCCTTCGAGCATTCTGTCTCAAAGCCCGGTCCTCGGGAATGGGGGCCCCCACGCCCAGAATGTCGGGAAGTTCTGCGACACTGAACCACAAGTCTTAAAACGTGCTTTTCTGATGGTATCCAGGTTTAATCAGAATTTACAACTCTATTTACATCAAGATAAGACCTTACTATGTGGCCCCTTCCCTCCACCCTTTCCCATGTGGATCGTTTGCCACTTAATTTCCATTTGTTCTTGGATTTCCAAAGTGCCTTTCAAACTGCCTGAATGCTGCACCTCTCTGGTTCAGCTGATGAAGGGTTTGAAAAAGATTCAGGGCTAAAGGAATGTGGGGAATGTTTGATCCTAAAGAAACAGACTTGGGCCAGCCCTGGTGGCCTAGTAGTTAGGTTCAGCACACTCCGCTTCAGCAGTTCAGGTTCAATTGTCAAGTGTGGACCTATATGACTCATCAGTGGCCATGCTGTGGCAGTGGCCCACAAACAAAATAGAGGAAGATTGGCACAGATGTTAGCTCAAAGCTAATCTTCCTCAGCAAAAAATAAAACAAAATAAAGGAACAGACTAACCAGGAATCTAGAAAGTCATCTGGATATGAGACTTTCTCGTCACTTGTTCATCCCTGGCTGGCTTGCTCGGGGAGGCACTTGTCCTGTGGCAGAGGGTTGTCCCTACTTGGAAGCCAAGCTAGCAACTGCGTGGAGGACCTGGAACAGAACAGCCGGCCCAAGGAGGAGCCCAGCCTCTGCCTCTGTGTGCCCCACACCGTTGTCCTGCTGCAGAGCCGAGACGTCCGGGAGGCGTGAAGGAAGATCCGCCGGCGTTGGGACGGTGGCAGGATGAATTCCTGTCCTCCTTTTTCCGGGAATCCTCATTAGCCGTTGTCACTTCCTTGTAGGTTCCCAGGGAGCAGAATCTCTGCCCAGCAGGGTTGGGTCAGCCTGGGCATCTGCTTCCTGCTACCTGCTGTGTCTTACAGGCCCATTGCATGGCCCCAAATGTCGCCCAGCTTCCTGGAAGCCGGGTCAACCCTTTCTGGGAATTAGGGGTGGTCCAACAGGTGTCCACGGCCCTCAGCCCTTAAATCAGAAAGAACTGGAAAAATTGGTGTTTGCTCTGCCCAAGGAGGCAGGTGCTGGTGCAAGAGCCAAGGGCCAGTGGGGACCAGGGTCATCCGAGGAGGCCCCTGCCCATCCAGGCTGGCCTTTGGGGTGGCTGCCGTCCAGGGAGGGGGTCTCATTCTGCACTTGGCCCCTCGTTGGCAGGTCGGGGTCAGCATGCTCGAGGGTGCTGGGCCCCAGGGGCTGCTCGCACTGAGCAGACCCACATCACCAGAGGCTGGTGTGCAGGTGCTGGCCTCGATGAATGCCTGGCCTGCTGGCTGCTGGCATGTAGGGGAGGGAGGTGTCTACACAGACAGCCACATGTAACCAGTAGGTGATAGGATCCTGGTCCCAGTGGGCCAGCTCCCTGTGACGGCTTTGGGGGTGCTCTGTGATCACCTCCTCATCTGGCCTCCACAAGCAACCACCTCTGCTCAGAGAAGGGGACTTCAGGGTGTCCCTGCTCCTGTCCCTCAGGGGCCCAGGCTGACAGGGGCCCCACCTGTGGAGTGCACCCATGGAGAGCCCACACTTGGCTCACCTGCCCTGGCTGCAAGTGTTGCTGTCACTCCTGCCCGCACCCCCTGGTCTGCAAGGTAGGCTCGTGGAGTTTGGGAGAGACTGTCTCCTTCCAGCCCAGATCTGGATGGACACTTTGCTCTTGTTAAAGACATCAACGTAAGGGACATTTCTCTTTTTCTTCTTTTGTCTAATGGTCACCTGTACAGCTTTGGGAGCCAGTGGTGCAACGTCAGCGGAGTCCTGGGGCAGGGGGCAGGCTGGAGCTGGTCAGGAAGGCTCTGCGCATGGGAAGTGCTCTTCTGCTCCAACTCATAGATGTTCATCAGTCGGCCTGGGTGACCATCACCGTTGTCCTCAGCTCAGCTTGTCCCTCCCAGGCCAGAGCCAGGTAAAGGAGATTGTTTCAGGAAAACACCTCCTTGCCCCTCCCAAGACCGCCAACCTCTCGACCTCCACTGCCTCACGCCCACCGCAGCCTCACCAACCCTCCTGGTCCCTCCTGACTTCCCACCTGGGCGGGATGCAGCCCCTTCAGTGAAGCCCTGGTTCTCCCAACCCCAGAACATCTTCCCCACAACCTCTGTCAGCCTCACAGACCCCAGACCATTTGCTTAGGTTACTTTAGGGACCATGGTGGGGGGCTTTTCATTCTTTTCAGAGTGTGGTTTGAACCAGAGGTCAGGCAGATAGTGAAAAGGAATGTGACTGCACAATTCTGCTCTTTCATCCTGGTTCTCTGGGTCCTGTCAGACCTTCTTTAAGCACAGGTGGTGGGGGTAGGGGGGTAGGGTCACCTCTGGGCAGAAGGCTCAGGCTCTGCAGGGGGCCCAGTGGCACCCCAGGCGGCCAGAAGCACAGCCATTAGAGGCTTCTGTGCTTGGCCAGGGCACATCCAAGGAAACCTCAGCCCAGAGCCAGGAGGGGGTGGGGTGGGTGGGGTGATGTTTCATTCTGGGTAAAACCCTCTGGCTTTCCCACATCTGGGCAGGAGTGGGTGTGGGTATCTCGGTGTGAGCAAGCATGTGCACGTGACTGTGGGAGGTGCAGGTGTGAGCACGAATGTTCAGGAAAGAGCTCCAGTTCCAGGAGGAGGGAGCTCTGAAGGGGATGTGATCAGACGGAATGTCGTCAAGGCAGACGCCGCTTCCACACTCAAGTGTGAGATACAAGCTCGCCTGCCCCACAGCCGACCACTGAGGATGCTTGGGACCCTGAGAAAGTGGAGGTGACCGCCCAGAGAAACCACCCTGAGTGGGCTGCAGTGGGGACACGGCCCAAGGAGGCAGGCGGCCAACCCAGGAGGAAGGGCCAGTTCTTCTTGCCCCTTCCGGCCGCCTGCCCAGAACAAAACACATGGAAGCCTCAGAGTATCACTAGTGAGCATGCAGACACGCACGCGCAGCCTCACCATGCACATGCTCATGTGTACACTCACACATGTACACCTGCACCGACAGGGGCACACACACTCACCCACACACACTCACACTCACCGGACCCCCGGGTGTGGGGGTCTGGGGGCAGTCACTGCTTTCCTGGCATCAAGTGATAAATAAAGTTCTGTGGCAGATTTAGGTTTAAAAACACTCAGAAGAACTTTTAGTTTTAAAATGAGCCGTTGCCAAAGGGATGAGGAGACCCTCTGCTTGTAAGTAAAGGAGACAACACCAGACTTCAGCACAGTACCTGGTGCGAACGACCCGGTCTCCCACCTGCGCACACCTGGGTACCTGGGCACACGGAGGTGCTGGTTCTGCAGGTCTGGGCAGCCGGGATGCCACGCTGCCCACTAGCTGCCGCTGCTCCTGGACCACACGGGGGCCAGGGATTGTGAGCTCTGCCACACACCTGTCCACACTGCACACAGCTGGCAGCCACAGAAGTGTCGGACATCTCCGTCTCAGGTGGGGGCAATCAGCTCTGCAGCAGCCACGGAAGGCCGGCTCACCCAGCGGGAAAGCCTTCCCGGTGGCCAGAAATGGAGAGGGAGGGGTCCCCAGCTTCAAGGGCTGATCGGCGTCAGAGCTCTCTCTTTTTCCCCTGGGACACACAGCAGACATGTCACAGCTCAGCTCCAGAAAAACCGAGGCACATCATCCCAGAAGACAGAAGACTTTACGTGGTTTTCCTTTTGATGGGGTTCAGGGCAGGCGGCCCCAAGATGCGCCACTCCGGTATGGGGATTATTTCAAGCTGAAGACAAGAAAGGCTCAGAAGACTCAGGAAGAACATGTGGCCTTCCCTCAAATTGCCTAAAAGGATTTAAGACAGAAGGCCTGATCCAGGAAGGAGCTAATACCATGAGATAACTACAGTATAATGTAAAATAAGTGTGATAAGAAAGCCACCAACAAGCGCATCTTATCGAAATTCTGTCTCTCAGGCCACATTCTCTGTAGGGGCCCAGCAAACAGTGGTCTAACAAGCGTTTCTTTTCCATCTCCATGTGAATTGCCTTCCTCCCCCTTGAGTCCCAAACCACCACCCCCAACATCCTCTCTTGTCTTTAGTTGAGATGATGTTTAAGGGGGCATCTTTGGCCATTGTGGCGAGTTGCTCAGTTTTCCTGGGTTTCTCCCACATATACATGTTATTAAACTTTATTTTCTCCTGCTAACCTGCCTGTCTAATTATTTGACCAGCCCTAAGAACCTTAAGGAAAAGGCGGGGGAATTCTCCCACTTCCCCGACAGTTTTGGCGTTGTCGGCAGGATCCCCACTGGCTGGCAATTTGCCTTCTCCAGCTGGAAGACCTGCTTCCTCCTGGGACCACTGCAGATGAGGAGATCCTGGGTCACCTGACAAAAGCCGGCAAAAAGTAAGATTTCTTACCCTCTCAGCTTCCCAGAATCTCTATCTGTGGGGTCCGGTGGAAGCAAGTGGTGAGAATTTTTTTCTTTCTAAATTTAGGTTGGCAGGAGAAAATATTTGGGAAACTAGTTTCTTGTGTGACTCTGGTAAATTTGGTAGAGTACTCTTGGCTTTATTGACCCTTTTCCTCCCAGAGATAGTCAGTTTTCTCTTTTGTCTCTGACTTTTGTGTCATGTGTTATAAGAAGGAAATACCACAGGGTAGGAAGCAGGCTTAGGCCCTATAAGCCTGTTGTCTGGGCTGGCCCCACCAGCTTGGTGAGTTTGCGGTCTCACCTGATTGGCATCTATTTAGACAAACTTGGCTGTGGGTTAATATGCATATGAGGTGAAAGCTGTTGCTAAGGGCATCTTGGAAGCCAAAATAGCCGCAAATTTGATGGGTGCAGGTGGAGCAGTTAAGAGCCATTAGTGAGCTCACCACCTCAAGGAGTTGCCTGTGGAAGGATAAGTTGGTTGCGGAATGGGGTAGATGACACAGGTCCCCCGCCAACTTCAAGAAAACGTCCGTGCAACGATGAGGCACTCTGTAAAGCACACACGATCCCCACCCCATGGCACCCCCCTCCTGGGTATTATTCCGGCTCCAAGAGACCCAAGGCTTAGCTAAAGCTGTCATTGCACATATAAGAAAAAAAACCAGATGAGGTTTTTCCTTCCGTCTTATTCCATGTCCTGAGAACTTGGCTTCTTGACCAGTGAGAATATTCTCCTTGGTCTCCACCATACAGAAGGTGCATTTACCAGGGTGCACCTTGGTGGCCAGTGTAGGGGAGGAAGACATTTCCTCTACCCACTCTGGGTCCTTCCGGCTGGACAATGAATTAGATTCACATGAGATAGAATAAAAGGAGAAAATTAAGCAAAGCTTTATAACAGGTATACATGAGAGAGGCTCGGGAAAACTGAGCAACTCAGCCAACTGGCCGAGGCTGCCTGTTTAAATATCTTCAACTACAGACAAGGAGGATGTTTGGGGTAGTGATTTGGGTCTTCAAAAGGGAGCAAGGCAACCCACATGGAAATGGAAAAGCAAATGTTTGGTAAATAGGACTTTGATAGGAATGGGCTTAGCAAGGATCCCCCCAGTCTACTGGAACCTAGAGTTATCTATGGTGATGACCTGCCCTGGGGACAGGCCTTTATTTTAAATTTGTTTTAGGCAGTAAGGGGAGAAAGGTCGAATGTTCTTGCTGAGTCTGAGCCTTTATTGTCTTGAAATAATCTGCATACCAGAGTGGTGCATCTTGGGACGGCCTGCCCTGAACCCCATCACCAGTCCAGTTGACGGGGGTTCTGAGCTCTCTCTCGGTCTGGCTGTGCCAAGTTCTCAGGCGAGTTTCTCATAAAGGGCCTTTGTTGTCTCAACCTTCATTGCTTGATAGTGCTGGAAAAATCCTATTCCAGTCGCACCTGCCTGGTGTCATACAGTAGGGGATCTGTGCCTGGAGGCGTCCAACGCTCTCGGGGGAGACTGGAGACACCGTTTTCACTGCATCACCCTTACCACCTGTGCAATGAAGTTCTTTCCTTTCTCTACCTTTGTGGTCATGGGGCTACATCATCTGCGCCCTCTCCAGGGATGCCTCTTGCATCCATGGTAAAGATTTATTCTGAGCCTGAAAAGTTACCTCCAGGTCTTTCCTTAAAAAGCCTTATTGGGTTGAGTCACTATTGGAATAAATATACAAATGGAGATCCTACTCATCAATAGCCAGGCGATGGATCTTTTGAATTGGGAAAACTCCTATTTTGGAAAAATATTTTAGAGAGCTCTCATCACAAGCAGCTGCTGTATTGGTATTTATGGCAAGATCAAATTGAAAAGGAAACGCCAAAAAGTATGATGGCTATCCTTAGGGAATCTCTTAATAACATGAAACAAGAGAAGTCAGACTTAGATAAAAGATTAAAACGCAAATTTAATGGAAATTCCCCTGTTCTTCCCTCCTGTGCTCCTCTATATCCCCAGCTCCCTGTCCCTGATTCCCCAGAAGATCTTTTGGGTCTCTGGGCCCCTGGTTCAAACCCTCCCCTTCAGGACTTGGCTCCTCAGCCAGTTCCGTTACATCCTAGGATTCCAACTTCTGCAAAAGGCATTCAGCTGCCTATTTTAATTTCTCTCTCTCCAGAAGACTTACAGGAGGCTCTCAGGCCCGACCTCTAAGCAAGGGGCATACAGGTTACTTGCGTAAATGCTGAAAGCCAGGAAGAGAATTTAGTAGAAACAGCCAGGAAAGGCAGGAAACCTGGCTTTGCTGTCCCGTGTAAGCCGTCCTCCTTTCCAGGGCTCTGTTATCAGGCTCTGCCAGCTTCAGGGGTTTCTATGCAGTGTCCATTGTGGATGTAGCCTGGACCTCCGCTGCAGAGAATTCATGTCCCCTGGACAGGGGCCGGTCTATTGAATTACAAAACTCTCCTGCCTCTGTTACCGAGCCAGGTTTGTTTTTGCCTGCCACCCAAAAAGCCAAACACCGAGACGATGAGACTACAGCAGAGAGACAGTTTACTCACAGGGCAGCCACGTGAGGAAGCGAGGGCATGAGCCTCAAATTTGCTTCCCCAAAAACAGGGACTCAGGGATGTTTATGGGGTGGGTGCAAGGTGGTCTGAAATGTGGAGACTTGATGGCAGGTGAGGAGAGGGGAGGTCGTTGACGATCTGTGCAAACGGAGTCAGACTCCACGCCTCTTCATAGGACCATGTTCACAAAATGGCGGTGTTAGCATGATCTGAGGTGGAGTTTTTAGCCTCTTGACATCAAGAGGTCGCCTATCGGACTTCTGCAGGGGCCCAGTTGATGAGTTGGTGGTCTCAACCAGCCTGAAGTGGACAAGGAGTTCTAATTCCTGAAAAACAGCTCACACACCCATTCCCATGGTGACCCAGGCTCCAGGGAGACGTTATCTATAGGAGCCTAGTGGGAGTCAGATAGCATATTGCCTCAGCAGCACAGTTAACAATGGCTGGGTTAAACAGCTAAAAGCTATAATCAGTAATTGCAAAAAGGAAAAAAAAACTTTAGTACCTAGATACTTAATCGTCAATGGCTGTTTGCCAATTTCACCTCCATCGTCAGAAGATCCTACCAAATTTAGAGAGGAATTAGAAAGATTAGTGGCTGTTCATAACCCCACCCACTGAGATCTTGACTGGCTGCTGAAGGGTGTTCTTCCAGCCCAGGATTACACTGTAGTTAACAGACAGGACAGATGACCCCTGGAGAAAACCCCCTCGCTTAGTGAAGAACCTGTGCACAATTCTTGGAAAAAGAATGCACTGTGTCCATCAGTAGCCCAACACCCACTCTCATTAGACCCAATACCGGTAACAGACTCCCTTTTGCAACAAGTTTGCTGTTTTTTACTTCCTCACCCTGTGACGCTCCAATCTTGCCAGTAAAAAACGAAGGCAAGTTTAGCTCAAGCGGGAACCAAATCTATAGATTTGTACAAGACCTCAGAGCCGTAAACTCTTTTGTAACTCCTCCGCATCCTGAGGTCCCCAATCCAGCTGTCATCCTGGCCTCAATTCCTGCTGATGCAGCCTGGTTTACCAGGCACTGACTTCTGCTCAGCTTTCTTCTCAATCCCATGGCACTCTGACTCACACTTTCTTTTTGCATTTACATTTGAAGGGAGACAATTCACACGGACTCCCATACCTCAGGGATATTGTGAGTCCCCATCAATATTTTCCCAAGTCCTTAAAGCTGACTTGGATTCTGCAGCCTTTATTCAAGCAAGGCTCCACTCCTGTTCAATACGTGGATGACCTTCTACTCTGTAATCAAACTGAGCAGGGAGCCCTCACAGACCCCTCACCCTCCTGAAGGCACGAGCTGAACGAGGCCATAAAGCCTCCAGATCTAAACTTCAGTGGGTGCAGACGAGTGTGACCTACTCAGGATGTGAGATATCTCAAGGCATTCCATAACTCACCCTCAAACGCCTTGAGTCAATTTTGTCCATCTCTCTCCCCAAAACGAAGAAACAGTTACCCAAATTTCCAGGAGCAGCTGGTTAGTGCCGCCAACGGATTCCTAATTTTGCAGCCCTTGCTAAACCCCTATATGCTCTTCTCCGGATATCACTACAGAGCCTGTTTCCTGGCCTTCAGAGGCAGTAAACTCCTTTGAAGACTTAAAATGAGCTCTGCCCACGCCTCCAGCTCTCGGTTTACCTAGTTTTTCTATTTTTTTTTTTTCTTTTAGGAAGATTAGCCCTGAGCTAACATCTGCTGCCAATCCTCCTCTTTTTGCTGAGGAAGACTGGCCCTGAGCTAACATCCGTGCCCATCTTCCTCTACTTTATATGTGGGACGCCTGCCACAGCATGGCTTGTCAAGCGGTGCCATGTCCATACCCGGGATCCGAACTGGCAAACCCCGGGCCCCAGAAGTGGAACGTGCGCACTTAACTGCTGAGCCACCGGGCCAGCCCCTCGGCTTACTAAGTTTTGATGAACCTTTTCATCTACACTGTCATGAAAATAACGGAATTGCTGCAGGCATCCTAGGACAGTCTTTGCCTCTCAAATACATCCTAGAGCATGTTTCTCATGCCAACTAGACCCTGTGGCGTTGGGTATGCCCCAAGCTTACGTGCAGTAGCCGCAGCTGCCACCCTGATTGACAAAGCCAGTACTTTAACATTAGGCTGTCCCATTCATCTCAATGTTCCGTATGCTGTGTCCACTATTTTGCAAGTTCACATGACAGAACACCTCTCTACACGGTGACAGACCACCTATGAGCAGGCTCTTTTAACCAACCCTTCCATCATGTCACATCGTCGTAACACTTTAAATCCAGTTACTTTACTGCCCCTCCCTGATGATGGAAAGCCTCACTCCATCCCACATGATTGCCTAGCACTATAGAAATGGTGTCAAAGCCACGAGAGGATTTCTCGGACATCCCTTTAGACAATCCAGACTCACTTCTGTTTTGTGATGGCTCCTGTAAACAAAAGTTCTGGGGAAACATAACAACTGGTTACGCCATAGTTTCCCCACATGAAACGCTTGAAGCTTATTCTTTGCCCGCTGTAAAATCAGCCCAAGTTGCTGAACTCATAGTTCTTACTAGAGCTTGCACATTAGCAGAAGGAAAAACTGCCACTATTCACACAGACTCCAGATCTGCTTTAGGAGTCTGCCATGCTGTTGGCACAATTTGGAAATCCCATGGATTCTTAACTTCTGCAGGAACTCCTATTGCTAATGGACACTTAATTGCTGCCTTATTACAAGCTATCCTCTTCCCTTCCAAAATTGCCATTGTTCGTTCTTCAGTCCATACTAAGGAGACTGACGTCATATCTTTAGGAAATGACAGGGCTGACAGAGCTGCTAAACATGCAGTGCACAACAGATCCCCTTATCCTTTTTCCACTCAACTTTTAAACCTGCCTTTATCACTGACTGACATTATTAACTATCAGACAAATGCCCGACAATCTGAAAAAGACAACTGGATACAAAAGGGTGCCAGACAATTGCCAGATGGATTATATATTGGGCCAAAGGGACTTCCTGTAGCTCCTTTTCTTTTGACTTTTTGGTTTGCACTCATCTCCCACCATATGGAACATATGTGCAAACGGGGGACAGTTAAGGAACTAAAAGACAATTGGTTTTGCCCTGGCACCCATAACATTTCTGACCAAATTATATCCCAGTGCACTACTTGCAAATCTTACCAAGCTTCTGGGAGAAATTAGCAGACCCCAGGAAGTTGTCCCAGGCCCACATTGCCCTTTGTGGGGCTCCGAATGGACTTTATGGCCCTGCCCCAGCTTTAGCCCACTCTCACTGTTTGGTTACGGTCGCGTGTTTAGTGCATGGACTGAATGCTATCCGACTAGACACGTAGATGCCACAACCGTGGTGAAGAAATGAATGACTTGAAGTTGCTCCTCGTGGCATTCCTTTATGGATTGAATCAGACCAAGGAACTCATTTTACAGCAGAGGTAAACCACTTGCTTACAAAAATTCTGGGGTACTCATTAAAATTTCATGCCCCATATCACCCTCAGTCATCAGGGCAAGTAGAATGTAAAAATCTAGACATAAAAAGGACTTTATCTGTCAAGAAGCTGGACTTAAATATCCAGAACCTCTGCCCTTGGCCCTTAGAAAGATTCGAAATACTCCAAATAGGAGGCATGGATTGACTCCTTTTGAAGTAGTTTTCGGACACCCGACACCTACTGGTGTCTCTAAGCATTTCATCCTTGGATTAAGTGAATATTATGGGATGGAACAATTTGAGGCTATGACTAGCTATATACAAAAATTAACTAGTATGCTTGAAGCATATCGTCAACAAGTAAAAGAAGGTCCCCACCTTCCGACAAACCTTGTCGTCCTTTGGCACCAGGAGATCGGGTGTACACCAAGGTCTTTAGAAGATAACGTGCACTGTCACCTCGCTGGAAAGGACCTTATGCAGCCCTACTGACCACTTACACTGCTATCAAAACAAAGGAAAATCTTCCTGGATCTGTATAAGCCACGCCTAAATAGATCCGGGACATTGCGCTCAAGACACCTGGGAGACAGTCCCCACAGGTGACCTTAAACTAAGGATTTCCACAGTCAATACCCAGGGCCCAGAAGCAGCCATCACGAGGTAGACATCTTCTCCCAAGATCACAGATCAAGAAAACTCACGTCCACCTATTTTCTCCCCCTTACTTTTTAAAACTCCCTACACACACACACACACACACACACACACACACGCACACACCTATTAATTAATATATACTCCTTTTAATCATTTATTAGAAAGCTGAGGGAGAGCACAGGTCTCTATCCTACTTCTCTCTAAGTCTCCACTATGGGCACTTTTCCAACCTGTCTCTTGTTTTTACTAACTTCTCTTTTTCAACAGGTCAAGCACAGAGCAAATACCCCCCTTATGCCGTTTACCAAACCCTGGCCACACGAACTAATCAATCTGACTATTGGTCATGTCAATAGCTAGCTAGCACAAAGAACCTGAACTGGCCTCTCTTGCTGCTGGTGTGAACACCTGGTGGACGAAGTACAGAAGATGCATGAACGACACGGTCTGATGTCCAAGACAAGGGAAACTTCACTCTGCCTCTTCTCCTGGTGAGACACTGGGGCCCCAGAAAACCTCTGGAGAAGCTCCAGGACTCTCCCTTGCCCGGGTAAAGACAATAGGTGAAAGTTTTTCCCTCTGCTTTGAAAGTAAACGTGATACTGGACCTCTCCTGGGTGACATACCGGGACAACATTGCAATAAAACTCTGTGGTTGGATTCCACAGGTGGCATCTTCAAACCTCTCAAGGGAGTCATAAGTGACTCCAACACTGCTCCCCTTGGCACAAACATCTGCCAAATCACCAAATGCTCTGGACGGCTTACGAATCACCCATGTACAGCTTGGAGTATTGCAGCTGCCCACATGGTTAAGCTGCCCAGTGCCATGAACTATATATGTGTGGATCAAAAATCTGGACTCACTCAGTCAGGTGACAGGACCAGGCTTTATAGCTGCTGAAACCACACTGCAAGCCTTCTGTGCCAGCTATTCCACAATCTGTTCTGTTCTCACAGATTGACAGGAAGGCATTGAAAATGGAGATGCTTAGGCACTAACAGTTCCAGTGGCATAGGTCATGGAATATTCCAGACCATGGGAACTACAGATTCAGTTCTAACCTTGTCTATAAACCACACTGGTCTTTTTATCTTATGTGGCGACAAAGTATATAAAGGATTCCCACCCTATTGGTCAGGACGCTGTGGACTTGGATGCCTGGCCCCTTCTGTCACTAAATACTCCACACTAAATGCCAGCCACATTGCAAACTTGGGTTCCTTTGTTCATAAGATTGTGCCACATAAGCGTGCCCATCGGGAAATCGTGGAGAATCTGCTTGTGTATCACAACTCCAAGTTCTTTTCAGCACTGAGTCTTATCCCCCAGCTTTGGAGATTACGAGTTGGAAAAGCGATCTTAAATCTCTGCGTGGTAATGGAATAAGAGTTCAACACCACCATGCAAACTGTGAAAATACTCCACGATGTGGATCAAGGCTGCCCCAGGGAGAGAAGCCACAGGCGTCCTGGCCTACATGCCGATCTATATGACCTGATTCATTTCTAAAGTTATACGACCACACAATAACCAGACCCCACCCGCACTGATACCATTTTAATGACTTTTTACATCATCTTTCCTTTGTCTAGTAAAAATAAGTCATGTACCCATGCCTTAAAAATTTAGCCCTAACCCTCAACATATTGCAACTCTTCACCGCCCATGGGTCCTGTCCCCATGCCTGCAGTCCTTCACTGCCCCTGGGTCCTGTCCCCATGCCTACAGCCCTTCACTGCCCCTGGGTCCTGTCCCCATGCTATTCTCTGAATAAGAGAGCACTACTACCAGAACTTGAGAGTCCAAGAAATCTTTCTTTCGATTCCTCGGCTCGTCAAGCCTGCATCACTCCAGTCCAAGATTAATAGCCTAATCTCTGCGGTACTCCAAAATCAACGTGCTCTGGATACACTTGATGTGGGGTCCGTGAGCCAAAGAGTCGAAAGAAAGATTTCTTGGACTCTCAAGGTCTGGCAGTAGTTCTCTTTTATTTAGAGAATAATGTGGAATAGCATGGGGACAGGACCCATGGGCAGTAAAGAGCTGCTGCTGCAAACACGGGTTGAGGGCAGGGCTAAATTTAAGGCATAGGTATGTGAGTTCTCTCTTTACAAGACAAAGGAAAGAATATGTAAACAGAGTTGTTAAAATGGTATCAGTACCGCTAGGGTCTGGTTACTGGGTGGTCCTATAACTTTTAGATAAGAATCAAACAGGGTTAAGTAAATGGCAGAAGCCACCACCCTATATATTATCCTCAGCTAAAGACAAAGGAGGATGTTGGTGGTGGAGGGAGTCAGCTACATGAGGTCACCAGACAAGTACGATAACCAACACTTAAGTCCTTGCTGTCCCCTGTTAAGAGTTTCCAGAGATAAGCTCACCCCCTTCCTCCTGGTGCAGAGACGGAGACACCCCCACAGCTGGAGACTTCCTTCACAAATGCAAATGCCTCTGATCAAAGGGCAAGCAAATTCCACTACTCAGAGCCTCCTTCTCATCTGCAGTTTTTAACAGTAACCAGCCTAAAATAATCCTCATCATACTGACTGCCCAGCAAGGAGGGCCTTATGCACTCATCGGCAAAAAATGTTGCTTTTATGTGAATCAAACAGGGCAAGTAGTATCTAGCTTACGTCTGTTAAAAGAGAAGATCGACATTTTCCATCAGATAAACAAGGCTCACACATTTTATTGGATTGACTTATTTCCAGGATTGGGGAACTGGTTTAATGGAGTGTGGGAAATGTGTTACAACTTGCTCTCTTCTGCCTGTTTATCCTCCTTCTAATCTATGTTCTTTTCTCCCTTTGCAGATTTCTTAGCACTTGGCTACTAACTCAATTTTTCTCCCCACAATCATCAGTTCAGCCCTTAATATGTGAAACTTCCAGGGAAGTTTCAGAGGAGGGAACTGATGGGGTTCAGGGCAGGCGGCCCCAAGATGTGCCACTCTGGTATAGGGATTATTTCAAGCTGAAGACAAGAAAGGCTCAGAAGACTCAGGAATAACATTTGGCCTTTCCTCAAATTGCCTAAAAGAATTTAAGATAGAAGGCCTGATCCAGGAAGGAGCTAATGCCACGAGATAACTACAGTATAATGCGAAATAAGTGTGATAAGAAAGGCACCAACAAGACCATCTTATCGAAATTCTGTCTCTCAGGCCACATTCTCTGTAGGGGGCTCAGCAAACAGTTGTCTAACAAACGTTTCTTTTCCACCTGCAGGTGAATTGCCTTCCTCCCCTTTGAGTCCCAAACCACCACCCCCAACATCCTCTCTTGAGATGACATTTAAGGGGGCATCTTTGCCCATTGTGGTCAGTTGTTCAGTTTTCCTGGGTTTCTCCCATGTACACATATTATTAAACTTTATTTTCTCCTGCTAACATGCCTTTCTAATTGTTTGACCAGCCCTAAGAACCAGAAGGAGGGAGGGCGAGAATTCTCCCACTTCCCCTACACTTTCATTAGAGCTGACGCCTTCCGACTTTGTTTCCCTTGGGGGCCTCTTTTATCCTGTTCCCGTAGTGCAAAGTGGGATTTGGGTTTCTACTTCAGTTCTGGGGCCCAGTGGTTGGAGGGATGGAAGATACTAGAGCCCGAGGCCTCTGAGGCTGCACACAGGGACCTGGAGCTGCAGGTGCCAGGGAAGAAGAGGAGAGCAAAGGTCCCTCCAGAAGCCTCTCCTGGGGTTCCTTGGACTGGCCAGCGCCAGCACCCGGCCCTGGCTGTCATCTTGTAACTTTCTTCATCTCTCCTCCCAAAACTCACCCATCCCCACATCTGGTGCACCTTTCTAAAGCCATCTATTCATTGTCAGTTAGCAAACCAATGCTTTTACTTTTCAAAGAAAAAAATTCCGTATTGGTTAATTTAGAGCTATAGTACAAGTGAAATAAATGTAAATTTTCTTCCTTCTATTCAGAAACCCAGCCCTGAGTTGGAATTACGTCATTAATAATAAAACAGGTGGGATGCTAAGCAAGCTTTCCACCAAAAGTGCTACTGCTGCTCACGACTTTGGGCCAAATTCTCCGTGAGTCACCGACTAAGCGCCTGGGAGACTCAGAAAGAGCATCAACACAGGGTGAGGGCTTCCCGTCTGTGCTACGGGATGAGCCTGTGTTCCCCCAAAACTCATATGTTGATCCTAACCCCTACGGTGATGTACTGGGAGGTGACTAGCTCATGAGGGTGGAGCTGCATGAATGGGACTGTGCCCTGAGAAAGAGACCCCAGAAAGCTCCCTCGCCCCTTCTGCCGTGTGAGGACACAGTGGGAAGATGCCGTCTACGATCCAGGAAGAGGCTCCCATCAGACGCAGAGTCTGCTGGCGCCGTGACCTTGGACTTCCAGCCTCCGGGACGGTGAGAAATACCTCTCTGTTGTTCATACCAGTCTACGGTAGTTCATTATAGTAGCCTGAAAGGACCAAGACTCTCTGAGTGAACAAAGAAAAAATCCAATTTTTAAAAATTACAAAGGTGCAACTACATGTTCACTGTAAAAAATTTGGCAAATTCAAAGGATTGTGCTTGAAGACATGAAATACTCAGAACCCTTGCAGCTAAGGGTAGCGTTTTCATTCCATTCATTAAGCCGTGAAGCAGTTTTTGAGCACATACCCTGTGCCTAGCTCTATCAACAATTAGCATTTTTCTTTCTGGACTTTCCCTACCAGGTCACTATATTGTGACATCCTTTTGTACGGCTTCCTTAGGGGATCCTCAAGGCCATACCTGGCCCACAGGTGAGCTGCGCTGTACCCACAGGGAAGGCAATGGTGTGTGAGGGGTCCCGCCGGCAGGTGGCTGAGACACTCTGGTGACAGCAGTCCAACTACACAGGTGTGGAAGGGGCTCAGCAGACAAGGAGGCGTCAGGGCGAGATTCTTTGGTGGGATCAGAGTGAAAAGTTCAAGGTCACAGAGCAGAAATGTAGAATTCTGCAGCCTATTCCAAAAGTATCAACTTTCTCCTCCTCCTGAAACACAAGTGTCCAAAATCGGTGGAAAAGAAAAGCTGATAACAATGAGCCATCCTCCCACCCAACTCTGGTCAAACAACTGCCTGAAGTGTCAGGTGAAAACAACGCAGTATGTCGCACTTGTTGTGTACCAGTTCACCCAAAAAATGTGGGGTACAAAACAGCATCCACCGTTCTCAAATATGCACATGTTTAAGCCAGTGCTGTGATGTGGTCTCATTGTTGGCCCTGCTCCCCACCGGCCTCGCATTTCTCTACATCCCACAACCAACCGCTTGGCCTTGGCTTGTCTGTTCCACCGGTGCCGTGGCCTCTCTGACTCCTTGGTTCTGTGTTGAGGGATTGGTTCCTCTGCAGCCCCCAACATGTCCTTTCTGTGTGGTCATCTCCATCCTCCATCAGAGCCTTGGATGCCTGAAGAAATTCATGTCTGAGCAAAGGCCAGGAGGCAGAACCCTGGTGCACTACTGGTGGGAATGTAAGATGGTGCAGCCGCAGTGGAAAAGAGTGTGGCAGTTCCTCCAAAGGTTAGACTGGAATTATCATACATACAACCCAGCACCCAGGGATGGACTCAAAGGAACTGAAAACAGATACCTAAACAAAAACTGGCACACAAATGTCCACGGCAGCATCATTCAATATCCCACCAATATGTACACAAACCTAAATGTCTGTCAACTGATGATGGATAAACACAACATGGTCCATCCCTGCAACAGAATATTACTCAGCCTTAAACAGGAATGAAGCACCGGCACACGCCACAACACAGACAAACCTTGAAAACATCTCAGTAAGAGAAACCAGACACAAAAGACCACATAGTGTATGTTCTATTTACATGAAACATCCAGAACAGGCACATCCAGAGACAGGAAGTAGACTGATGGCTGCCGGGAGAGGGAGATGGGAAATGACTGCTTAAGGGGTACAGGGATGCCTTTTGGGGTGATGAAATGTTCTGGAACTAGATGATAGTGGTGGTTGCATGACGTTATGAATGCACTAAATGCCATGGAATTGTACATCTGAAAAAAGCCCGATGGGCTGGGTGTCCAGCAGCCCTTGACCTTGAGCAGGGCCCACTCCCCCGTCCTCTGCGCCTGGCTCTGAGTGGAGCTGAGGGGGTGGTACAAACCCACCTCTGCTGGGTATGCCCAAGCTCCCTGTGTGCACACGCCCAGCTCTGGCCGGGGTCACAGCCATGCGCCATCCAATGTCTGTGGGGTCCTGACTCAGGTCCTCCACGCCCACCGGAGAGATGCTAGGAGGCACAGGAGGACAGCACCATCCTCGCCCTGGGCTGATGTCCTGAGAAAGGCTGCTGTCCAAAACAGAGCTTTCTTCACGGAAAAAGTCCAACTGCCACACATGGAGAGAACAATAAACCCGGAGCCCCTCCTTGTCCGGTCTCCACTCTTGGCATCTTCTGTTTCCTTCCCCAGCTACTCACAAGCAAGGCCCTGGGGCCGGTTCCATGTGGAGGGTGGGAAACAGCTGGTTTTAATCAGAGTGACTCCATTACCTCCTCCCCCACCATGTCCCTGGCCCCTCGCTTCCCCGACTGTAGCAATACCAGCTTGCCTTTGGGATTTGCACACCACTTAGATCTGTAGACCATGGGCATGAGCTTAACAGTATATTTCTTGGAGGTTTTCTAATTATAAAACTGAGAATCGGGCTAACGTCTTCTAAGAGATCAGTCCTGGTCCCCAAACCATTGATATAAAAGACTTTTAAACTTGGGAATTTACGTTAACGTCCACACAGATTTCCTGTGTCATCTGGCGCTGAGGATGCCATTGCCTTTTAGCCTAAGTGTCCTGAGAGTCAAACATCTAGAGTTCCTGCTTTTCAAATGGGAGCAGAGTTTTCTGCTTTAGCAGAGGGCAGAGCTTGGGGTGTCTGCCACGTGGTACATCACCTCCTCCACGGGCAGGCCAGACCCAGCCGCGGGGACAGCATGTCACTTTCCCACATTGCTTGGCATCTTCAAAAAGCTCAGATGTTAAGGGGTAGGGTGTTTTAAGCCGTACCAGAATGACCCTGGAGTCAAACCCTTTGAACATGAGATGAGCATTGTGTCTGGCGTCCACAGGCAGCCTCCACTTCTTGGGGCCTCTCTCCAGTTCCCCTCAGAGCACATGGTTTTCAGGATGAGATGCCTGGGGCACAAGCCAGTCAACGTCAGGTCCTGAGTGGGCTGCACAGACGTTCTGCAGATGAGGGTGACCTTTGACCTGGGATGTGGTGGCCTGGACTCTGACACAGCGCCTTGAGTTTCTTCAGTTCTCAAGGGACCTCACCCAGCCGTGGGGGGGTCTGGGCCTGGTCAGGCTGGCATGAACTCGGCTGTTTGAGGCCTGAGACCCTTGAGGAGGAGCCAGACCTCTCAGCACTGGCCTCACCCTGGCTTGGGATTGAACGCACCTGCATATGTGCATGTATGTCGTCCAGGGCCTGGCACAGTGTGAGCCCCGGGCAAGCATGACCATTTCTGGAACTTTGTTACAAAGACCAGGTCTGGAGCCTGATTTGGAGCTCCTCCGTCTGTTTGTGGGAGTCGATGCTGCCAGCCACAGCCTGCTTATTGGGAACAATCTCAGTTGTCACAGAAGGAGGTACAACAAGCAAAGATGGACTTATCCCACAGTCCTCGATGACACCACGATCATCGGGGTTGGGGCCTCATTCAGCCCTGTCTGGGTAGCCTCGGGGCCGGCTGACAACAGAGCCCAGCACAGTAAGGGCGCCCGGCACCCCCTGGCCCCCCATTCACAGCACCTCTGCCCGGCTTCAGTTTTCTACCTGCGAGGGAAGGTTGGTTGGGTCACCTCCTCGGCTACTCTTGATGCTTCTCTATGGCTCTGCCCAGCCTGGACTGCAGACACGGCTGCAGACAGTGTGAGAATGTCACAGTGGGTTGGTTTCCTATTTCCACAGTAGTTCAAGTGCATTTTAGAAGCCATGGAAAACACAGACAGGCAGAAAACGCGAATGTCCCATGTCATCCCAGCCCCAAAGGTGACCTCTGCCAACATCTGGTTCTCAGTCCTCTAACTGCCTGGTCCCTGCCTTTGGGGCCAGGCCCTCTGCACCCCAAAGTCCTGCGATTACTAATCGACTCTTCCTGTTTATGTCCATTCCTCAGATGTGGCTGGGGGGAGGGCACTCAGGAACTAAGGCCCCTGCTCCGAGGGTCCGAGGATGTGCCCATCAGCAGACGCACACGTCTGCACACACTCAGACACAGCACGCCCACATTCACACGTGCACACTCACCAGTGCACACTCACAGGGGGCTCCAGGGCTGGGGCAGGTAGCAGAACTGGACTGAGGCGAGGGAGGGAGCTTGCTGGAGTGGCTTAGGTGCACCCCCTGCCTGGTCTCAGTCTCTGCCAGGAGAGGACTCAGGACCCCAAGAGCTGTTGGGAGCCCACGTCCACCGTCCTGACTTCACAGATCAGAAAACAGAGGCCAGAGCAAATCACAGAATTGGGAGTTCTTGGGAAGCTCTAAAGAACTGGTTGGTTCTGGTTCTTCCTGGAGCCAGGCCCGGGACTGGGGCTCCTTTACATGAGACAACGATTTGGGGAAGCGCCAGAGTCCACGCAGCCTGAAATGGCCACAAGGGGGTGCCATTGGCAAACGGTAAATCAGTGCCCCAATCCAAGGCCTGGAAAGCGATGCTGCAGGCCCCTGGCCCGCTCCCCATTGTCCCCGGGATCCCCAGGGATGCGAGGGGGTAGGTCAGGTGCACCTGGAAGCCCCCAGTTTCCATAATCTTCTTTCCACCACCCAGAGATTTATGGGTGTGATTCAGCCCTGTGTTTACGTGCTTGTGTGAGTCTTTAAGCAAAGGCACACCCAGCGCAACAAGGACAAGACAGGTGAGAAGGACCCCGACACCCAAGGGGCAGTCACACCACGCCCCTTCCTCTGTGCAGGGCTCTCCATAGGGCCAGGGGTGGCCGCCTTCCCTGTCTTCCCTGGAGAAGGGAGGCCTCTGTCCCTCTGTCTGGCAGCCTGCCTGAGCCCACCCCCTCAGACAGGACCCCCTGGGCCAGTGGTGCCAAGAGAAAGGGGTGGCCATGCTGCCTTTGTGGGGCCATTTGCGTGCCTGGCAGGCATTTCCCCTCATGGTGTCCCCTCAGTGTCCCCCGGCTCCTGGCAGCAGGGTCCATGGTGGTGACAGCACAGTGGGATTGATTTGAGAACCGCCCACACGTGTGTGGCAGCCATCCCCAAGGCAGGATGGCCCGTGGCCCGTGAGCAGGACCCTCACAGAGTGGAGGTTGAGGGAAGGAGGCCTCTGCCGTGTCGCCGTGGGAACCTCCCAGCTCCTACTCTGTACAAGGTGGTTTTGCTCTTCAACATGAACAGGCTGAACAGAAATACATATTTAAAGCTATTTTTAACCAAAAAATGTCTTGTTCGTCAAGCTCAGCTTGTCGCTCAGATGACAGACGACAACAAGCCTGCTCCATGGAGGGCAGGCGGCCGGTGGCTGAGGGTTAGGCCAGTGCAATATCACTCTGATCCACCCAGAATGTTTAATTCTTGGCATTTTTCCCCCTTAGCTTCATTTAATGTGTGTTTTCAAGGAGATGTCATTTTGTGGGATGATGAGAGTGTCGACGAAAATAATCCATATCCAATCTATAAATGAAAATTTGGGTGAGTTTATTCTGAGCTTAAATCTGAGGATTATAACCCGGGAGAGCCTTTCCACAAAGGAACAGAGCACTCCCAAGAAGTGGGGGTATAAGGGTGGTTATATACCCTCAAAGAGGATGTTTCACATAGGATTGAAATGTCCCTCCCACAATAGTCGTGAGACTGCTCTGTCGGCACAGCGATTGATGGAAATAGCAGGTAGGTCTTCTGTCTCTGTGAACACAGCAGGGTGGCAGTCTGTTGTCTCCAGCTGGGTGGTCACAGGTGAGCTGGGAGGTGAGTGCAGCAATCAGTTCCTAGCCTAAAGAAAAATGCTAATGTTGGGGGGGAAGTTGCATCTTTATCTCAAGGGCCTTTGTTCTGGCCAAAGGAAATGTCTAAGCAGATATGCAATGCGTGCTCAATAGCCATTCAGGCCCTTTTGGAGGAAAAAAAAAAAAGAAGTCAGGCCGAATTAGGTTTATACCAAATGGCTTCCTCATATACTCCAATATATCCTATTGCTTGCCATTTTTATTTGTCAAGAGAAAAAAGGAAAATCAACCAGAAGGGCCCCAGGTTTCGTCTTACTTGGTGTACTTGAGCAAAGGGGCCTGTGGCGAACAGTTCTGCCCCCACGGCCGCCGTCCACCTCCCAGGTGGGGCGAGGGAGGCTCCATCCAGATCAGCATGCTCAGACTGGATAATTGGGACCCCCCTGCAATCCGTGTAATGTGGAGGCGCGAACCCTAAATCTGCCGCAGTGGCATGGTGGGAGGGCAGAGGACAGCTCCGCTCAGGCCTTCAGTGACCTGAGGGAGCCCGGGGGACCCCCGCCCGGAGCACAGTGCAGCGTCCATTCCTGCAGGCTGTGGCAGCGAGGACAGGACTGCTTGGGTGCCTACCCCCACCTCCTGGACCCCAGGGCACAGGGAGAGAGTGAGAAGGGAGCTGGAGGGGATGTGAGCCTCCTCGGGAATCTTGCAGCAGGCGAGCCTGCAGTCCCAACCCCAAAGGCACCCAGACTTCCAGGCGTCTCTGGAAAAGGCTGACACAGGAGCCAGAGGCAGCACTGTGGACCCAGCTGAGGGGGCGGCACCGACAGCCCAAGGCTAGTGCAGGAGGAGCAGGAGGACCCTGACCAATACCCCTGGGGACGCACTGGGCTGTGGCGGAGGTAACAACCTGACTTCCTGGAGGTGACCAGACTGAGCTTCCTGCCACTGGAAGAGAGGGGATGACAGCGCTCAGTGACGGTGGGGACAGGGGTTGCCGGCTCCAGGCACTCGTCTTCCTCTTTGTCTCAGAAACGCACTCAGCCCACAGCGACCCTGCTCACCTTGGCAACATTGAACACTCCAGGCGCCTACCAGAGAAGAGGGTGGGCCCACAGCCGCCCCCACCCCACACACAAGGTGGGGGGCGGGCGTTGCTCACCTAACACTCAGAGCGGGGATGGTCTGAAACCAGAACCCCCTGCAGAGGAGGTGGTCTTCAGCTGTGAGGTGAGATGGACATTTGCAGATATGCAGGTCTCACTTGCTTACCCCCCCCCCCCCCCTCCCTAAAAAAAAAAAAAAAAAAAACCAACATTGCTCCATGCCAGGGAAACAAACCCAGTCTGCTGAAGACGGGGCATTATGAGACGTGACACTCAGCGAGCCCAGGTGGTCCACATGGCTGTGGGACCCTGGGTTGGAGCTCCAAGCGCTACATGTGGGTCATCAAGGTCAGCGCACGGTCCTTTGTGCAAATGTGTGCGAGGGACGCCCTGGTGCACTCAAACCCGGTTCCAGCTTCCTGACCGCTGTTCTTCTCAGGTTTGCCCCTGGCCTCTCCCAGGAGATACCAGTGTCCCACGACTCTGCCCATGGGGCTGCTTGAAGCTGTCTCAAAGACCCTTCCCCAAACCAAGGCCCCTGGCAACTCCACAGGGCAGCTTCTGTCCTTGCCATCGTTGGTGAAGAAAATCCCCCAGGAGTCAGGGGATCTGCTTCTGGGGGTCTTGCACCACCTCCTCCACTCCCTAACTTGGCCCCAGCTCCCTGGAAACCCAGGCTCTGTGCAGCCGTGTTCGGCTGTAATGGCAAGGATGGTATGGAGAGCCCCGTGCCCTTCCAGGAAGGGCTCTGGTTCTCACACTCATGCATTCCTCTCCTGCTCAGGGGCTTTGTCTACAGACCCTTGAGGCCTCTGCAGAAGTCACAGAGAGACTCCCAGCCACGAGGGGAAAAGGGGACTCGAGACCTCAGCCAGGCTCTGAGCCTGCTGACAAGATGGCAGTGCCCACTGTCCTCTCTGCTGAGATGTGTCCCCAGAGGCCTTAGGACAGTGCTGACCACAGCTGCATGTCGGTGCCCAGCCCTTCCTTCCTGCCTCTCCTGTAGCCATTCTTCCTGTTTCAGAGTAACATGCAGAGATCAGCCTTCAAAACCTTTTTTAAACAAAAAATTCTAATTATGTGCAGAGAAAACAGAACAAGACACACCAAATACTGACAGCACTCTCTCGGGGTTGCATCACTGGCAATGTTAATTTTTCTCTCATTTGCTTACCCATTTTCTAAATTTTAGACAACGAATATGCTTTTTTTTTTTTAAACAAGCAAACAACAAAAAAAGTGATCTTTGAAAAGACAGTCTCCAAGTGCATGATGACCCAGAGTGTGTGAGCAGTGACGCAGGGGTTCAATCTACCCAGTGCCCGTGAGACCTGGGTTCCACACTGCAGCATCCCGGTCGCTTGGAAGGACAGAGGCCACCAACAGGTCAGCAGGTGGACAAAGCAAATGAGACAGGCAGGGGTGGGTGGAAGTGACAGGAGGTCGACTGTGGTCCCCAGGACAGTCTATTTTAAAGAGGCCCCGCCTCCCTTGGCACATCTGACACCTCGCTCACCATCTTCTCCATCCTCAGCCACGTCTTCTATCATGCCTCCTTCCTGGAGCGGAGCCCGCGGCCCGGGGAGCTCTGTTTTGTGTGCTGATATGCCCCCTGTGCGAGGAACAGCGCACGGTGCACAGCAGGTGCTAAGTGTTTACAGTGATTGGTTTCCAGGATCAATCACAGAACCGCCATTGCACCGATGCGAAACGTCAACATCACAATTTACTGATGTCCCACACACCCAAAGGTCTGTGCGGCATGTGCCTGTCAGGTGGACACTGACCTGAGTTAGTGTGGATGTATCTTTGTGTGTTGAGTCCCAATTTCCACACACCACGCCTGGGATTTCAACTAGATGTTCATTTCTCTTATACTTTCATTTAGTAAAAAATAGCATAAAAAGAAACAGGGATGAACGGTCAAACCGCATAGAACAGCCAGCGCTGGAAACCAGGTCCCCCCACCGCAGACCACAGCCCCCACTGCTGCTGACAGGGTCCTGGGGAGCCGCAGAGACCATCCGGGCAAAGGCAAGCACATTTCCCCGTGGCCGCCAGACTCTGGGGTGATCCAGGGACTCAGTGTCAAACTTGAGACGTCCCTCCCCACGGACAGGGCAGGCCGCTGCACAGGTCCGTGTCCTGTTGCCACTTCACATGCTGCACAGCAACCACTCACGAGGCACCTCCTGGAGAGCGTCACATTCCTAACTCTGTGACATCTGACACAGAAGCACTTCTCTCCCAGTTACAGGCATTTGGGTGCCTCCCCTGAGGCCGCCACGGGTCCCACTTCTCAGTCCCCAGGACACTCCCCATTCTTCCTCCACACCCACAAGTCCCCATCCTTTGCCAAAATGCTCCCCTGGCCATCATGAAGGGGCAGCTGCCAGTCCTTCCCAGTCTCAGGCGTCTGGGGGCCGCCAGAACAATGTGAACGCTTGGGCCTCAGTCCCTCAGTCCTGGGGCCCTGGGCTGAGACGCTGGAAATAGGGCAGCTCCCCCAGGCCCGAGGCTCTCCCCAGGCTCCCTGGACCCACTGCTCCGGGTCTCAGCGGTGCTGGGATCCCTTCCTTGGGTGGAGGACAGAGACCCAGATGCTGGCTCCCCCTCCCGGACCTCCCTTTTGGTCCAGGGTGAGTAAGAGAGGATCGTGAACCCCCTCTTAAGCAGGGCTGCGTCTGCAGGGACCAGCTCTTCACTCTGCCCTGGAGAACAGGATTCCAGAATGCTCAGCTTCCACCTGTGCAAGTCCTGCCCGGGGGCTGCATCTTGGAGCCTCACCGCCCACACCTCACCCGGCTCCAGCAGCAGCTCCCAGCACCCCTCCGAGGCCTGCATGGCCCACGCCGGCGTCATCTTCCGGAAGTAGACGGCATCGTGGCAGCCCACCATGGACACCACTTGCAGGTCCCCTAACCAGGCCTTGGCCTCAGCGGGGTCCACGGCCCGGGTGGTGCCCAGCTCCAACACCATAGACTCCCTGGGGTGCAGGTCCAGGCTGAGAAATCTCTGCCATGGAAGAGGGGGCATTGGCCAGTGCAAGCAGGTAGGGAGCCCCCCAAATCTCCAGGGAAGGCCCTGGGTCCAGTCAGCATCCTCAGGACCCACGCCCAGGCATTTTTAGAGGAGTTTTGGGTTCATAGTAAAATTGAGCAGAAAGTTTTTGAGGAAGATTAGCCCTGAGCTAACATCTGCTGCCAATCCTCCTCTTTTTGCTGAGGAAGACTGGCCCTGAGCTAACATCCATGCCCATGTTCCTCTACTTTGTATGTGGGATGCCTGCCACAGCATGGCTTGCCAAGCGGTGCCATGTCCACACCCGGGATCCGAACCGGTGAACCCTGGGCTGCAGAGAAGCGGAAGTACGAACTTAACCACTGCGCCACTGGGCCGGCCCCCAGAGGGTTCTTATTGTTAAGAAAACGACAGGCCCCAAATGGCATCACTCTGCCAAAGCCAACGATACAAACCTGGATTTAACACATGAGCTTATGGCAGCTTCAACCTCTCCCAAAGATGTCATCTTCATCAGCCAGTCTGCGCTTATCTGGTGTAGCACCTAAAGTAATCTGTCACTTGGGCCTTACTCTCCCCAGGAAGAAGCAATCTGCATAATAAAGACCCTGTTGTTCCCTTCCACCAGGAGGAGATGTCCGGCTTAAAGGTAATCCTTTCTTTTGCTAATAGCTCCCTTGCCCCACTCTTCTTCCTATAAAAACCTTCCATTTTGTACAACCCCGTGAAACACGTTTCTAGTTGCTAGGTGTGATGCTGCCCAATTCGTGAATCGCTTAATAAAGCCAATTAAACCTTCAAATTTACTGAGCTGAATTCTTTTTAACACTATATACCCCTTGCCCCACACATGCACATCCTCTCTTACTATCAACATCCACACCAGAGTGGCACATTTGTAGCAATTGATAAACCTATGTGGACACATTATCACCCAACATCCGTGGTTTACATAGGGTTCACTCTTGGTGTTGTTCATCTCATGGGTTTGGACAAAAGTATAATCGTTACCGGCACATTGGGTTCTTGTTGGTTGTCCCCCAGGATAGAAATCAAGAGAGACAACAAACGGGAGTAGAAAGTAGAAGTTTATTAGTCTGTGCACTGGGGAGGCACAAGGGAGGTGTGCAGAAAGGAAAGGGGCAGGTGACCAGCTTGTTAGGAAGTGGGATTGTGGGGCTTTTTATTAGGCAAAGGCTGGGGAGGAGTCCCTTGTCACGGCCTGTAGAGGTGGAGTTTTTCTTGCACTTGCACTGTTGTTCAACATGCCACACATGCATTGCATGTATCATTAGCATGCTAACTCACCACCCCTGGGTGTGATTTTTACCATGCTAAATGGGGCTAGAGTCACCTTCAGGGGACTCCTGGGTGCTAGGGCCATGCGTCAGCCTGGGAAAGTCCCAAGGCTGCACCATGTGGATCTGGGTGGTCTCTATCTGATTCTCCTGGGTTGCTGATTGGTTAGGGGCCTTATCTTGTTAGGCTGGGCACTGTGCGGACGGCCCTGTCTCGTTAGGCTGGTTCATGTCTCATAATGACATGTATCCAGCATTAGGATATATATGGAATGTTTTCACTAAACATCCTCTGTGCTCTGGTTGTTCATCTGTCCCCATCCCCACTCCTGGCAACCACTGATTCTTTCACTGTATCCATAGTTTTGCCTTTGTTACTACACAAAGTTGAGGTTCTCTTGCCCCACGTGCATTAAAAAAAAAACCCAGTTAATTACGGCATCATCTTTTGGAGGAGAAATCAGCTTTATTCTGTGAGATTCATCTTCAGGGAGACGGGAGCTTGTGCCCTCAGATCTATCTCCCCAATTCAGGATTTGGGGCAAAATTTGAGAGGTTATGAAAAATAGGCTGGCATGAAGAAATGCCTGTGGGACAGGCTTTCATTAGTGGGCTTCTAAACATTTATGACAGGGTTCTAAACATTTACGATGAGGTTCTAAACTTTTATGATGAGGTTCTAAACCTTTATGATAGGGTTCTAAATATTTACAATGAGGTGGGGAAGTAATTTTCACACCAGATCTTCCTGAATGAGGGAGCCCTCGCTTCAGATAAGAGTCTGACTTTTGAGTTCTGGTCGTGTCCTGGTCTGGTGGTTCCATGAGGAGGAGGATCTTTGGTTCTGTGTTCATTTCAGGTCAAGATTCCTTTTCTGTATATGCTCTGACTATGTGACTTTGCAGATTTTCCTAAAGACAATCCTTAATCACTTTGCTGATAAGAGATGGGGTCTGTTTGAACTGGCTTTAAATGGGCCTATGATTACACCTTTTCCAGAGTGTCATATAATTGGAATCATACAGTGTGTAGTTTTTTCAGATTGGCTTCTTTCACTTAGTAATATGCATTAAAGTTTCCTTCATGTCTTTTCTTGGCTTAATAGCTCATTTCTTTTCAGGCTGAAATATTCCACTGTCTGGATGTACCACAGTTCATTTATTCATTCGCCTACTGAAGGGCGACTTCCCTGCTTCCCAGTTTTGGCGGTTATGAACAAAGCTGCTGTAAACATCCATGTGCAGGTTTTTGTGTGGACGTAAGTTTTCAACTCATTTCAGTAAATACCAAGGATCATTGGGTGGGAATGTGTTTAGTTTCGTAAGAAACCTTCCAACTGTCTTCCAAAGTGGTTGAACCATCTTGCGTTCTCACCAATAATGATTAAGAGTTCCCGTGGCTCCACATTCTCACCAGCATTTGGTGATGTTGGTGTTCTGGATTTTAGCCATCTTGACAGTGTGTCGTGGTATCTCATTGTTTTAATTTGCATTTCCCTAATGACATATGATGTGGACTATCTTTTCACATGCTTATTTGCCATCTGTCTGTCTTGACTAGTGAGGTGTCTGTTCAGGTGTTTTGCCCATTTTTAAAGCAGGTTGTTTGTATTCTGTTAAGTTTTAAGAGTTCTTTGTATATTTTGGATAACAGCCCTTTTTCAGATGTGTCTTTTGCAAATATTTTCTCCCACTCTGTGCTTGTCTTCTCATTCTCTTGAAAGAACAGAAGTTTTTATATACATTTTATTTTGTTTTTTATTTTTTTGAGGACGATTAGCACTGAGCTAACATCTGCCACCAATCCTCCTCTTTTTGCTGAGGAAGATTGGTCATGAGCTAAGATCCATGCCCATCTTCCTCTACTTTATATGTGGGACACCAGCCACAGCATGGCTTGATAAGCAGTACGTAGGTCCACACCCGGGATCCGAACTGGTGAACCCTGGGCTGCCGAAGCAGAATGTGTGAACTTAACTGCTGCACTACCAGGCTGGCCCCAGAAATTTTTATTTTTAATTAAGGTCAGCTCATCAATTATTTCCTTGATAAATCAAGCCTTTGGTGTTGTATCTAAAAAGTCATCACCACACGCAAGGTCTATCTAGATTTTCTCCTAGGAGTTTCATAGTTTTGCATTTTACATTTAGGTCTGTAATCCATTTTGGATTAATTAATTTTTGGTGAAGGATCTGTGAATAGATTCATAGTTTTTCACGTGGATGTCCACTAGTTCCAGCACCATTTCTGGAAAGGATTTCTTTTCTCTACTGTACTGCCTTTGTTCCTTTGTCAAAGATGAATTGACTGTATTCATGTGGGTAACAGACACTTTGTAAAACAAAGGCTTGTGTAGAGTCCTTTAGATATAGTCAAATATGTTATTCTCTTCTTTCCAAAAAATTGGGGGGGGGGCTGGTCTGGTGGCAAAACGGTAAGTTCACAATCTTCTTCTTTTTTTTTGTTTTGAGGAAGACTAGCCCTGAGCTAACGTAGGGAGGAAGACATTTCCTCTATCCAATGTGGGTTCGTCTGGCCAGAGAACGAATTAAATTCACATGAGACAGAATAGCAGGAGAAAATTAAACAAAGCTTTATGAGGAAACATGGCCCGGGGCCTTTCTTCCTGAAGGAAGAAAGGGCACCGAAGAAGTGGGGAGCACAGAGTGGTTATATACCCCCAAATAGGATATTTCACATATGATTGAAATGTCCCTCCCACAATAGTCACAAGATTGCCCTGTCGGCACAGCGCTTGATGGACACAGCAGGTAGTGGGTCTGCTATCTCGGAGGGCGTAGCAGGAGGCAAGTCTATTGTCTTGAGCTGGGTGGTCACAGGTGAGCACAGCAATCAGTTCCGAGCCTAAGGAAAGATGCTTAATCCTTAAAGAAATGCCAACAGTTGGGAGGGGGAGTTGATCATGGGAGATTACCACACAAGTACAGTAAACAAAATGCACATTTAAGTCCTTGCCTTTGGTATTGATTAAGAGTTTCTAGAGAGAAGGTCATCTCCTTTCTTCTTCCTGGTACAGAGAGGGAGGCACCTTTACAGATAGAGATTTCCTTTACAATGTAAATGTCTCCTAACAAAGGGCAAGCAAGTTCTACTTTTCAGTTGCTTTCCTGTCTGCAAAGAAACCAGCCTCAAATAATCATGCCAAAGAGACATATCTTGGGGTGGCCATTTCCAGGTCCCCACACTGACATCTGCCAATCCTCCTCTTTTTGCTGAGGAAGGCTGGCCCTGAGCTAACATCTTCTTTTACTTTATCTGTGGGACGCCTACCACAGCATGGCTTGCCAAGTGTTGCCATGTCCACACCTGGGATCTGAACCGGTGAACCCCGGGCCACCGAAGTGGAATGTGTGCACTTAACTGCTGCACCACCGGACTGGCCCCTTCTTCTTTTTTTTCATTCTTCTCCTCAAAGCCCCCCAGTACATAGTTGTATATTCCAGTTGTAAGTGTCCCTGGCTGTGCTATGTGGGATGCTGCCCCAGTGTGGCCTGATGAGCAGTGCCATGTCGGCACCCAGGATACGATCTGGCGAAACCTTGGGCTGCTGAAGCGGAGCATGAACCCAACCACTGGGCCACGGGGCTGGCCCCGGAAGTTGCTTTTATTCATAATATAAGAATGTAGATAGATGGCTTTTGCAATGATTTGCCAAATTAATCAGGTAATTCAGTCCTTTTTTCTGACAGATGTATCCAACTGCACTGGTGACGTCTCCCCTTAGATGTTTGACAAGTATCCCAGAATGAAAGAATCTGTGTCTGGTCTCTCAGTCAGCAGCTGGGCCTGGATTGGGCAGTGCCTGCAGGAAGGAGACACAACCAGCCTCCAGAGTTAGACAACAGCAAAGGTCTTTGGATAACTGGTTCCCAGATTTTGCTACGCATTAAAACTTTCTTGGTAACTTCGAAGAGTCCCAATGCCCAAATTATAGCATGTGGCAGAGACACCCAAGGTGACCCCCAGTGAGTCACATCCTCCTGGTGATTGAGGGTGGAGCCTGTGACTTGCCTCCAACCAAAAGAAGTGGTAAATGTGGTGGATGTCACTGCCTCGATAAGGGTGCATTATGCGGCAAAGGGGCCTCCCTCCTGCAATGACATCACCATAAATTTACATAAGACTCAACCAGCTCTTGCTGTCTCCTGCTGGCCTTGAAGAGGGAAACAGCTGTGAGCTGTGGCAGGGAACTGTGGGTGGCCTCTGGGACTGAACGTGCATCCAGCTGACAGCCAGAAAAGCAGAAGCCATCAGTCCTACAACTGCAAGGAAATGAATTCTGCCAGCTGAGAGCACAGCCCGGCTACACCTTGGTTGCAGCTGTGTAAGAACCTGAGCAAGGGGCCCAGCCAAGGTGTGTCCCAACTCCTAAGCCTTGGAAACTATGAGAAAATAAATTTGTGCTGTTTTAAGCCACTAAGCTTGCTAATTTGTCACGCAGCAACAGAAAATGAACATTTGCCCCGTTCTAGTTATGTCAGAATTCTCACGTGAGATCGCGGCATCAGTGTCTTTTTAACTCTCCAGATGATTCCAAAAGGCAATAAACAATTTAAGAACCAGCGCCTGGACCACTGGGTGAGGTTAGTTTTCACAGACATTAGGCCCCTTTATCCCTCCTTTCTCTCCGAGCAAACCTGGTCTTAGACTAACCGATACCGGAGCCGGTCTCCACAGGCACTCCCCGTAGCCAGGGTCCACCCAACTGCCCATCACCCCACCCTGTTTCTCAGACACACACCCCAACCTGCCACAAACTGCCAAATGTGTACCTGGTCCTGCCTCATGTTCCTAACCTATTAGGGCCTCAAGGGGCCGAAGTCATCACCTGGAGGCCAGTGGGGCCCAAAGCCTAGACCTGGCACCTGACCTGCCCATGTTCCAAAGCCCATCCTCATCAGCCCAGGACACACAGCTCTTGCCGTAGAGAAGGGTGAGGGGGAGAAGCTGAAAAGAGTGAGTGGACAAGTGTGGACAAAGCTGATGGACTAGAAGGGGACCAGAGCACTGGCAGAGACCCTCGAGAGGAAAGCGACGATGCCCTGTGCAGCATCCTCTGAGCACTGGGTGCTCCTTTGAGCTTACAGCAGGAGTTATCTTCATGTCATCCATGAGGACTTGCGCATCTCCTGAGGCTTAGAGAACATTCCAGAGATGTTTCTGACGTGGACACATTCCTGCTTCTTCACTGGCTTGGTGACCTCTGTCCTCAGGATAGCCATGCAGGCGTTATCGACCCACTGCGTTCCCGGGCACAGCCTCTGCATCCCCTGGACGAGCTCAGAGCCAGCCTGGGCGGGCGCCTTTTCCTGGGCACAGGCTCCGCCAGCGTGTCTGGGAATCTGATCTAAGCACGGCCAGTCGTGCCCAAACCGCCCAACCCGAGAAGCCATCTAGCCCACTCGGGCTTGGATCTGGGGGCAGGTGACCCAGTTGGAATCAAGCCCTCAAAGAAAGAGAAGTGTGTTTAGATAATCAGGTGACTCACCAAATAGAACCTTCTTGAAAATTGTTGTAACAATGACGACTAGGAGGGATAACTGCATATTCTAACCAAGTCCAAGTGCTTGGATTTTAAACAAACATTTATACTGTTGCTCTGATATTACAAAGCAAAGTCCAGCCCTCGACTCCAGTCTCAGTATTTGCAGGAAGCGTTTCAGCAATAGAGGCAATTGCATTTTTATGGGCTTTCTCCTCTCATTCCTCCTCACAGACAGTGAAGAAGGAGATGGATGGTTTTATTTATGGCATAAATTTACTATGGAGAGCTCTTCAGAGAGATGCTGCCTGTTGACGCCGAGGGAGACCACGAGGCGATGGGACATGCCAGGGACCACGGAGAACAGAGGTGCTCTGAAAGCTTGCCTATTGGTTCTTTTTTATATTTTTTTTTACTGACTTGCCCCTTAAAACTAGAGTTGTGTTTCTAAAAGAAACAGAAAGGTGTGAAGACAAGAATAAATAATAATTCTCTGACCAACTGATGCTAATATAAGACTCCAAATAAGCCATAAAAATGAGGAAAGTTCATGAGTTTGTTGTAAAATAATGTACATAGTGTACAGAGCCATCAGTTTCTGTCTCTCCACCCACCTGGGGTTGCACTGGGGTCGAGCGGGGCCTCCAGTACCAAGTTCCAATTTCCCTCCGAGCCGCATACTTCCATAGGACATTAAATTTTGATCCCGTAATAAATCTGAAGTAAGAGCAAGTGTCTTGGATTTCCACTTTCATGTTATACGCGCTTAAGTGTGTGCAAGTGATAGTCTTCATTTGTTTTTATCTTACTCTTTGAAGTAGTTCAGCTGCCTCTGTTTCCCCTTCTGTTCTGAGGGCTGGTCTTTGTTGGCCAATTCCACCTCCAGCTCCCCAGCCCCCTCCAGTCATGGCCCCATCATCCTTTCCATCTCCAGCCGCTGCTGGTTAGAGGTTTGACCATGAAGGACACTTTTCCCCAAAACAGGCCGTTTGTCCTCTCCAGTTTCCGGGCAGCGCAGGCTTTGGAGGCGTCCTGGGGGACAAAGGCTCCTCGTTATGGAGGGTCCACACACACACACAGGACAGAAACAAGTCCCACGACTCAGCCACGCTCTCCAGGACATCTCCCCGTTTGATTTTCCTCCTAGGGCTTTTGACCTTCTGAAATTGGGATGCTTATCTGCTGAGATTATCATGTCTCTCCTCACTAATGTGTCGTCTCTAGGGCGGGTAACGATCCTTTTTCTACCACTGGATTTCCTAACCTGAGACGGGCACTCGGCAGATGTCTGTCAAGTGGATGGGTGGAGGGATGGACGGATGGGTGGATTCTAAGTCCTGGTGGGAACGGTTCAAATGGGTACCAATATCCAGGTACTCGTGTCATTGTAGGAGGACTTGGACATGGGTGGGGAGAAACGTCCACTGCTTTGTGCCAAGTCTACCCGCCAGAGTCAGATTTGGGGCTGAAAGTTTGTGTTTTAATAGAACGAGGTAAATTATACTGTTAAGTGATACTAACAGGCCCTGTCTCACAGACAGAACTTGTGTTATGGGGTTTCCAGGGAAGGGCCGCCAGGGACAGCTGGGGCGCTGAGTGAGTTGATGCTGAGATCCCAACTGGAAAGAGGCCCCTGGGGAGTGAGGGAGGAGCGAGCGTGGGAACCTCGACACCCCGAGGGGAAAACGGCGAGAACAGGGGCGGGGGCTGGAATCGGTTAAAGGCTTCATCCTTTCCTCAGCTGCTGCCCCTCGGAGCGGACGTGCGTTGAGAGTCCCCTTGGCGCGAGCCGACGGGGCTTCGGTTAATTCACGGTCCTCTCAAGAGCTGTTAGGATGCCCTTGGGAGCACGAGTGGCTTGTGCACCCTGTGGTTGGTGTCACCCTGAGCACCTCTGGGTAGCAGTCCTTTCTTAATGCCTGACGTGGGAGGGAGACGCTATCACTGTTCAGGGTTATCCCGTCAGATGTGGGGCCGGAGACAGGTGAGAACTAGAGACAAAGGAAATGTTTGCTCAGAAGCCCGACTTTCTGGGCCCCTCAAGGAGACGGCTCTGTTACAAGTTGTCACAAGGAGCGTGGGGCAGAGGGGCCCTGAGCCCACCCGCCTCTGACCTACATGAGTTCGGGGTTCATCTGAAGAGGCCACTGGTTCTCTGGTTTCGATTAGGGACATCCAAATAAGGCCATGCCTTCACCCGCTTAAGCAGACCCTGGACCCCGAGCCTCCGCCCTCCTCCAGGGAGTGTGCCCACCATCCTCCCAGAGTCGTCCGCCCTCCCCACAGCCCTAGGAGATGGGATTATAATGGCCTTGTTTTCAGGGGAGGAAACTGAAGCCCAGAGAGGGGAGGAAATGTGCTCGTGGACACAGGACTGACATTCCAGGGAGGAAAACCACACCGCGTCCCCCAGCTGAGGTCCCTGTTGTCACCACCCCTTGTGAGCCTGTGAGCCGACATGGAGATGTCAGGTCAGCCCTGAGACAGGGTCCGTGAAGCACCATGACCTGGCTGCATGGGGAAGGACACAGTACTTGGTCAAGGAAGGACACGAAGCCCGGGATGAGGGACGGGCACGTCATGGCTGTGACCGCACCGTGTGCCAGGTGTGGCTTCCTGGAGAGCTATGGGCTTCAGGCCCTCGTGGGAGACTCAGGAATGAGGGATTCAGACCCCAAAGGCTTCAGTCAGCTCCCTACCCTTCTAGGAGCAGCCTTGGTCACTCATCTCCTGGTCTTGATGTCCTGCAGAGCCGCAGGCCCCATGAAAATGGCCTTCTCTCCACCAAGGGAGGGACAGACGCCAGTCCAGTGTGCAAGCTGGACAGACCCTGTGGTCAGTAGGAAAGGAGCTGAGCTGTCCTGAAAGGGGGTGACAGGGGATGAGGAGATGGGGAGTTGGGGGAGGGATGAAGGGAGAGGGAGCAAGCCAGAGGGCTGAGGGCTGGTGGCCGGGGGCATCCCCACATGGATGGACACATGGATAAGAGACAGCTGAGAGCCCTCCGCTACGGCACAGCTGACCTTGGTCTGGACCTGGGAGGACCCGAGCACCCACACAGTGGGGCTGTCTGCTCAGCCCAGAGCGGGGAGGGGGAGGAGCCAGGGTCCTGTGGGAAACTGAGGAACTGCTGCTGCCTGCAGGGTTGTCGGGTGGCTGCCCCTAAAACCTAGCTCTGTGCTAAAGTGACTCCACCCACCTGTGATTCACAGTGAGAATTACTGACCAGAAAAACCCCGTTTCCCATTCAATGTGACTTTAAAAGCTTTGCTCCACACGCAATGAGCATTATTATGCAGGGGAACAGTAATTTTTTCCAAGGGAACCTATTTCCAATTGTCACTAAATTCAGTGGCAAGTGAGGTTCAGTGAAGAGAAGCTGGCTCCAGAGGGCATCTTCCAGAGGATGCTGCCTCTCCAGGTGGTGGCTCTTTAAGACTTGCGGCAGGGCGCGATGGTCAGTAGCCCCGACACCCACCCACCCACCGGGGAGGGTAAAGGCCTTTCACAGAGCGAGGGTCCCACCATCTGGGTGAGGGCGGTTTCCTCCCCTGAACATGCTCTGGCCTCCGCTGCCCTCGGGGGTAGACCAACGTCTGGATGCCCCCCTCCGTCCAGAGCTGCTGTGGGGTGTACAGCAGGCAGCCCGAGCCCCCGGCCCCGCGAGCCCCCAGGGGCAGCTGCTTTACTTGCAAGGCTTGAGTTCCTCCTTTGTTAGATGTTCTGAGCGTGCCCCACATGTCCTGAAGTCCTGTCCTACTTTCTCTTTGTGCCTCGGTTCTGATATTGACCCATCTTCAGGTTCACCAGTTCTGTCTTCTGCTCATCAAACCTGCTCTTAAACCCGTTCTTCAAACCTGCTCATCAAACCTGCTCTTAAACAAGTTCTTCATTTCAAGACAATGTGCTTTGCAGCCGGAGGTTGTCTGTCTGATTCGACAGCTCCAGTTCACCGTGGACGCTCTTCTCTCCCTTCACTCTCTTCAGTGCGTCGGTCGGTTATTCCGGAGCCATTTTGTGGCAACTCTGGTTGATGGGAAGTCCCTTTCCTCTGATGCTAAATGAGAAAAATAAGGGGGAGCTTCTCCTGAAGTGAAATTTATTCAATTTAAAATTCTTTAATCGGAAACTATGGACTTTGAACCTCTGGTGTGAAAATGTCTTTTGTGGAAAGATAGCTTGGTTGGTAACCCCGTATTCTTCCCCCAGTTTGACTTATCTGCCTATCCAGAAATTCAGAGAGCCTGGCAAGTCCAGATCTGGCCCTGGTTTTGAGGGTGTTGAGTGGCTTCTGCAGGCATAGGGCCTGAGCCGGTCCCGGCAGCCCCTCAGCACTGGTATTGAGGGTCAGATCCACACGATTGTTGCAGAGCAGAGCTTTGAGACTTTGAGAAGCCGCTTCCCACAATGCCAAATTCCTTGTCCCATCTCCCACCCCTGTCAGACATGCGTGTGGGATCTCGCTAAGCCTGGGTGTAAGGGGGCAGGGCACAGCCTCACGGAGCTGAGGGCCCGTCCCCTGAGCTCCTGCAGACTTCTGCCAACCAGCCTGAGGAGAAAGCCGGGGCACTTCTGATGTGTGCTGAGAGAAAAGGCTTTTTCCATGAATTCCAGAGCGAGGCAGGGACCATCAAGAGCACAGGATGGGGTCTGTGATCAGCTGGACAACGTCCCAAAGGTGTCCACATCCTAGTCCCAGAACCTGTGAATATGTCACCTTACATGGCCAGAGTCATGTTGCAGGTGTGATTAAGTTAGGGATCTTGAGATGGGGGTTTAGCTTGGATTCAGGGTGGGCCAATGACCTCAAGAGGGTCCTTATAAGAGTGAGGCAGGGGGTCAGTCACAGAGAGAAGGGGTGAGGACGGAAGCAGAGGTCAGCGAGGAGAGAAGATGCTGTGAGCCAAGGGATGTGTGCACCTCCAGAAGCTAAAAGGCAAGAGGGCCTCCCACGGAGACTCCAGAAAGAACCTGCCTGGGGTCCGTTTTGGCCTTCAGACCTCCAGACCCGTGGAGAATAAATGTGCACTGCTCTAAATCCCTGATTTGTGTTATTTGTTCAGCAGCCACAGGAAACTCACACAAGATGAATGTGTTTCTGCCTGGATGGTTCTGGGGGTTCTGGAGTATGGACACGGAGATGCCCCATTTCCAGTGTGCTCCCTGAAGAGGAGGCAGTCGTGGCTGAGGGCAGCACCCGGGAGGCCATGCGTCCTGGGCAGAGTGCGACTAGGGCGGGGCTGGTGGTCACTGCACAAGGAGACGGTCACCGGGGACGCCGGGAAGACAGGATGTTCACTTGTTGGGGGGATGTTCACCCTGAATCTGGCTCTTCTCATGCCTGCTGTAGCTGGGCACAGGGCCTCGGCTGCCTGGAAGTAACCGTGGCAATGGTATTGCTGATGGGCACGCGCAGCCACGCAGGGGCTGGATGGACACTTCAGACATCCACAAGCATTGACATAAAAGAATCTGAGGGAGATTCCAGGGGCTCTCAAGTCAGCCCCCAAAGGGCTTTGGGCAGTGGAAGACCCCAGGAAGGAGGTCCCAGCCCTGCTGTGGCCCCATGGGGACAGCCCTCACCCCAGTGTTCTGTCCCACCCCTGGTGGGGATCTGGAAGTGTGGAGGGCGGACCGACGCCTGCCCAGGAGGAGTCACAGTTCATGGAGCCCGACGGGCGGGTGCTGAGAACGGCCCACGGAGATGGGTGGGGGGAAGGTTGGGCCCAAGAGTCCAACCTGGAGGGGTTGGCACAGAGCCCACCACTCCTCACGAAGCACTTCCAGGGGCTTACAGCGGCTTCTGAAGGTCTGGTCACAGCACATATTTATTCTAGGAAATTAGGAGAATACGGAAATCTGCAAAGAAAATTCAATAACTCCCAATACCACCACCCAGAGATACTCTCAGCTGATGTGGGTGTATTTCTCCCATCATTCTTTATATGCCAACAGACACGTGGCACCCAACACATGTACGTGGGGCACAGACACGTGACACCTGACACATGTTCACACAGGCAGGAACCCACTTGTGTACATCACACTCAGCACTTGCACACATGGCCACAGACTTTTTTCTTTCATAAAATCAAAGCAACACTGTGTACTTGATCTTATAACCTGCTTTTGTTTCTTTGCACTTAAGAGATCTGATGATTTTACATTAGTTCTTCAAAAACTTTTTTTCTGTGGGTGTGCAACATTCCACGGTTTTGGCCGTGTCCTGATGAAAACCTACCTTTGGGCACGGATGCTATTTCCCAGTTTCCAAAATGGACATGCTGTTCTGCAATTTTAAACTCATTCCTGTAAACGTCGACGTCTTTCTCTGACCTCTCGTAGGTTCCCGTTGTGATCCTCCTGTCATGAATAATGCATTCTCTTCTGTCTGTCTCGTGCACCATACTCAATACTCTCTTCGTCCCTGGGCCTCCATTTTTGATGAAGGGACCTGAGGACCTACACAAACAGGTCTGAGGCTGCCCCAAGCTATGGGAAGTTCTAGATCCTTCCTCACGAGGCCCAACCCGAGTGTTCTGAAGGGTGTGGATGTTGGGAGGCCGAGCCCAGGTCTCCATAACTCCTAGAGAACAAACACACACTCGTCCCACGGTGGACGGCCACTTTGGGACTCCTCTCAGAAGCCTCTCCAGCTGACCGATGCGGGACAGCTGCTCTCAAAATATTGGTCCCTGTTGTCCCAGCACGGTGCTGGCCCTTTGTTCCACCTCCTTCCTCTGACGATTGTGCCTCCTGAGAGGGCAGCTGGCACGCCACTAGTGCTCCTTGGTAAGGCTTCAGTGCTCAGAACCAGGGGCGCCCACTTAGCACCTGTTGAACAGGTGAGAGGATGGAGCAATGAAACATGAATGAGTGGATGGTGACAGCTCTGCAGGAAGCAAGTCTTTGTCCTCTGGGTCACAAGATCATACGGATCCCTGTGGATCTGAAGTGCCAGAAGGGGAGGAGGATCAGGGCTGCCGTCTCCCGGTGTTTAAGTGCCTTCACTCTTCCCTGCTTGACACACGCTCACCTCATAGCTAGGCGAGCAGAGCTGGGTGGCCCAGCCCCACCAGGACCCTGGAGGCCATGAGCCAAGGTGATGGTATTGGGAGTTACTGAATTTTCTTTACGGATTTCTATGTTCTCCTAAGCTCCTAGAATAAATATGTGTCATGACAGTAACTGCAGAAGCCACTGAGGTTTGGGGCTGAGGGCAGGCCCCTTGAAACGTGAACCCCAGCATGAGGTGGGCAAAGGGGGCCTGGGCAGTGGAGGCTCTGATGGGCCACGGTTCCCGTGCCAGCTCTGTGCATCCTTGCTGTGGGGACATGACCCTCCCGGGCTCAGCTCTGTTCACCTGCTGCAGGCGGGAGCTGGGGGCATGTGAGAGTGGAGGCACAGGCTCTGCCACCAAGATGTCAGGGTGGAACCGAGGCCTGATGACCCTGGACATTGAGAAGGGGAACAGGAAAATGTCCCCCTGACGATTTCACTTTGTGTCCTGAGTCTCTTCTCTGTGTCAGAGACCCGAGTCCAACTCAGCCATACCCTCTGGGTACTTGGCCCAGAGAGGAAACAGAAAAACAAGTGAATTACACACAGCAATACAGGCGATGATAAAAGTGTTTAGAGAGACCAGAAGTGAAGCGAGGGAGGTGGCGGCTTGCTGGTTTTGGCAGACAAGTGAGAATTCACCAGGAGCATCACTATTATTCATTAGTGTCCCAGCCCTGGGAGCAGCCAGAGAGAGGACACACGAAATCCCTGCAGGTCATGGAAGCTCCCCTGACCCCCAACTCCACATGCTCTTCCAAACTACCCGAGGCAGCCACCGTCCCTCTGAACTGGGTCCGTCCCAGTCACTGTTCGGCAGGCAAGGGCCAGGTTCCCCAGAGCTCCAACCTCCACCGACAGTTCACAGCAGGGTTGATTCCTTCTTCAAGACCAGTGGGAGGGAGCAGGAGTCTGCTTGGAGTATGCATATGTATATATATACATGTGTGTGTGTGTAAGTACATATACATGACACATATGTGTACAAATATAGATAAATACATGAGGGTATGTATGGATATAAAATGTAATGTATACTACATATAATAGATACAATAATGAATGCATATATATGCTAATATAGTCAAGGGAGTGACATCCATCACCCTTGCCACGTCTATTGGTCTGAAGCAAGTCACGGTTTCCACCTTCAATCGTGGGGAGAGTGAGACTGACTGGGGGTCGCCTCAGGGTGTCTGCCACTTGCTGTGACATGGACACTGGGACTTTCAAACTCCCAAGAGAATTTTAACTGCAGCAAAATGTCAGTCCAAATAATTCATAACCGATCTATAAATCAAAAGTGGGGTGAGTTTATTATGAGCCAGATTTGAGGACCAGATAGCCCGGGAGAGTCCTTCCACAAAGGAATGGAGCACTCCAAAGAAGTGGGGTGTACAGAGTGGCTACACACCGTCAAAGAGAATGTATCACATGTGACTGAAACGTCCCTTTTACAATAGTCACGAGATTGCCCTCTCGGCACAGGGACTGACGGACACAGCAGGGAGCAGGTCTGCTGTCTTGAGCTGGGTGGTCACAGGTGAGCACAGCAATCAATTCCTAGCCTATGGAGAGATGTTTATCCTTAAGGAAATGCCAATGTGGAGGAAGTTGCACCTCTATCTTCAGGGCGTTTGTTCTTGTGTTTGAGATGTAGCAAATGCTTAAAGCAGATATGCAACGCATGCTCAACAGCCACGTCAGGCCCCTTTGGAAAAAGCAAGGTTAGACCAAATTAGTTTTACACCAAATGGCTTCCTCCTATACTCCAATACATCCTATCGCTTGCCATTTGTTGATCAAAAATTTGGGAACCACTGATCCAAGGAACGTTGCTGTCATCTAATTCCAGAGGCAGGCTATGCCTTCCCCTGCAGGCACTGCCCAGCACGGGCCCAGCTGCTGACCGGGAGTCCAGACAGAGACTTGTACCCTTGGGGACACTTGTCAGACGTCCTGGGGGGGACCGGGCAGGTGCAGTTGGATGCACTAATCGGGGAACTTGGAAGGAAAGGCTGAATGACTTGATTAATTTGGCAAATGATTTAAAAAGCCATCTATCTATACTCGTGTTATATTTTTTTACAGAAGCAACTTACCTTTAAACGAAAAATTACAAAGCAAACAAATGTGAAAGAATATGATGAAAATACAAGAAACTAACAGTGTCGTCTAGGGGAACTGAAGATGTTCTTTACAAAGACCAAAACCCTTTTTTCTCTAAAAACAGATGGACACATTCGACCATATGGACAGACCATAACGTGCACAGGACGTAAATAACTGACGATGGGTGGGTTTCCAAAACCCGTAAAGAACCTTCGATCAAGACACGGCAAGACGGAACCCACGTTCAGCCAGACGGCTGGGCCGCGACCAGGCAGGTCCCCAGGGGCCCCTCGAAGGGACGGTGGCCACAGGGACACGCTCGCCTGCGCGTCCCAGAAGCTGCAGAGGGAAAGAGGGGCGCAAATGGCTTCCTCGGCGCTCAGAGGAACCAAGTTCAGGCGCGACCATGCGGGGGACAGGCGGGGGGGCGGGGGTACAGGCCTGCCCTGGGGGGCCGGGCGCTCCTGGGGGGATGACTCAGCAGTTCCACGTCCTGGTGGCTGAGGCTCATGGGAGATATGCAGATGCGCCCAGAGCACCATGGGAAATTGGCCCTTTATATTCCGGGGCAGGGGGTGGGTGTTCCTTTCCCCGGCGCCCGCCTGGTGAGGCCCTCTGCCCCGGGTGGGAGAGGGTTGGGGGACGCGGGCGGGTAGAGGCCGCAGCATGCACGTGGCCCAGCAGGGACTCGTCCAGGCGCAGCTCCCGTGGGCGGTCTCGGGGGGCCACCGGGTGCAGGGGTCCCGGGGTGGGCGGGGAGGGCCCCCCCCCCCCCCCCCCCCCGGAGCTGCGCAGAGGCGGAGCCTCTTGGGGCGGGTCTGAAGCCCCCTCACGGGTTGCCGGCCTGCGGGGGCTGCTCCCACCTGCCGCCAGGGCCTGAACCTCCCCGGCTTCTCCTTCGCAGCTCCCCGGAGGACAAGGCAATTGCACAAGCTGAAGAAACTTCTGGAAGTTCAGTCTTCCCAGCCCCGGCAGGTCCCCGTGGAATCAGGACCGGTTCCTCCCGCTCCCGACGGACTCCCCTGCAAGAAACACCTTCCTCCGCCTCTCCCTCCTGACCCTCCTCCCCCGCCCCCGAGGCCGGACCCCCTGCAGTCCCCACGGTGCCTGCCGGTCCGCTCTTGCGTCCACGCGGTCGGTCGAGCGGGGGCGGGCAGCGACATGTGTCCCCCGGTCAGCGCGCGGCACGCGGGGGAGGGCATGTCCTGCCTGCACGCGTCCTGGCTGTACCAGCTGCAGCACGGCAGCCACCTGAGGCTGTGCTTCGCTTGCTTCAAGACCGCCTTTCTGGACCTGAGGGACTCGCTGGAGTCGGACATCTGGGAGGATGAAGACTGGGACTTTGACCTGATGGACCTCGCCGAGGCGGAACCTCCGCAGGGGGCGTCCCCGGGGTCGAACTGGGGGCAGGGCCAGGGGCAGCCTGCGCAGGGGCCGTCTGCGGCGTGGGGGTCGGGCAGCCTGGCGTCGGCCCCTGAGGAGTCAGAAGAGGTGGAGCTGGACTACCACTTTGTGCCCACCGAGCTGGAGCCTCAGGATGCGACCCCCCTGGGCCTGGGTCCTGAGGATGCTGACTGGACCCAGGGCCTTCCCTGGAGATTCGGGGGCCTCCCTACCTGCTTGCACTGGCCATCGCCCCCTCTTCTGTGGCAGAGATTTCTCAGCCTGGACCTGCACCCCGGGGAGCCCATGGTGTTGGAGCTGGGCACCACCCGGGCCGTGGACCCCGCTGAGGCCAAGGCCTGGTTAGGGGACCTGCAAGTGGTGTCCATGGTGGGCTGCCACGATGCCGTCTACTTCCGGAAGATGACGCCGGCGTGGGCCATGCAGGCCTCGGAGGGGTGCTGGGAGCTGCTGCTGGAGCCGGGCGAGGTGTGGGCGGTGAGGCTCCAAGATGCAGCCCCCGGGCAGGACTTGCACAGGTGGAAGCTGAGCATTCTGGAATCCTGTTCTCCAGGGCAGAGTGAAGAGCTGGTCCCTGCAGACGCAGCCCTGCTTAAGAGGGGGTTCACGATCCTCTCTTACTCACCCTGGACCAAAAGGGAGGTCCGGGAGGGGGAGCCAGCATCTGGGTCTCTGTCCTCCACCCAAGGAAGGGATCCCAGCACCGCTGAGACCCGGAGCAGTGGGTCCAGAGGGCCTGGGGAGAGCCTCGGGCCTGGGGGAGCTGCCCTATTTCCAGCGTCTCAGCCCAGGGCCCCAGGACTGAGGGACTGAGGCCCAAGCGTTCACATTGTTCTGGCGGCCCCCAGACGCCTGAGACTGGGAAGGACTGGCAGCTGCCCCTTCATGATGGCCAGGGGAGCATTTTGGCAAAGGATGGGGACTTGTGGGTGTGGAGGAAGAATGGGGAGTGTCCTGGGGACTGAGAAGTGGGACCTGTGGCGGCCTCAGGGGAGGCACCCAAATGCCTGTAACTGGGAGAGAAGTGCTTCTGTGTCAGATGTCACAGAGTTAGGAATGTGACGCTCTCCAGGAGGTGCCTCGTGAGTGGTTGCTGTGCAGCGTGTGAAGTGGCAACAGGACACGGACCTGTGCAGCGGCCTGCCCTGTCCGTGGGGAGGGACGTCTCAAGTGTGACACTGAGTCCCTGGATCACCCCAGAGTCTGGCGGCCACGGGGAAATGTGCTTGCCTTTGCCTGGATGGTCTCTGCGGCTCCCCAGGACCCTGTCAGTGGGGACCGTGGTCTGCGGTGGGGTTCTATGCAGTTTGTTCAGTTCGTGTTTCTTTGTATGTTACTTAGTTAAATGAAGCTATAAGAATTTTGCATTAAGCCCCTGTGCTAGTCATCCCTCAGCTCGTCCTAGTTGATTGGCCTTGTCATCTCAGTGTGCAGGTTTAGCCACCTGACAGATTTCAATTCCTTGTGAGCAGGGGAAAGAAGGTGGGAGTAGCACAGGACAGTGACTGTTCTGGTCAGTTTTTTGGCTGGGAGTTTGTTTCACAGGTATTCATTTCAATTTGTAAAATACGTTCACATGCTTTAAATAAAGAAGGGCCATGTTTTGAATAATGATGAGAGTGTGTCGTCAAACAGATCTTGGTCAATATAAGCTTGTGCCCCTGACATTGAAAAATTTATGGACAGAACCATGTGTAAAGGATGCTAATAATGTTCGTGAGACAGAGGGAGAGGCACACTCACTGAAGAAGGGCTCTGGACCTCTGGTCATCAGGGTGTGGTGGGCAGGGAAGAAGCTCTTAATTGGCAGCTGCTTCTTGTGAATGGCCCATTTCAAGGGTTCCAAAGTCTGTTGGTGGATTCTGGCTGGCACAGCCTTCCAGTGATTGAAGGATGTGCTGTGTCCCTTTCACTGGAGGATCCAGGTCTAACGGCTGCTCTGGGGAGTTCTACTGCGGTGTTAGGCATCAACAGCAGCAGTAAGGTCCTTTCATCAAATTTTGAGGGCAGTCCTCCTCTCACGTATCTTTGAGAAGTGAGTCTTCAGGGGCCGGCCCCGTGGCCGAGTGGTTAAGTTCTCACATTCCGCTGCAGGAGGCCCAGTGTTTCATCGGTTGGAGTCCTGGGTGCGGACATGGCACTGCTCATCAGACCACGCTGAGGCGGCGTCCCACATGCCACAACTGGAAGGACCCACAAATGAAAATATTCAACTGTGTACCAGGGGGCTTTGGGGAGAAAAAGGAAAAAAATAAAATCTTAAAAAAAAAAAAGAAAAAGAAGTGAGTCTCCAGGCGTTAAGTCATGAAGTTTTCTGATGCTAATTAAACAGAGAAAAGGCATTAATGCGGTGGCCGTTCGAAACATTTCAACACATCATAATTCTGCGAGCATTTGGTGACTTGGAGTGTGTATTTGAACGTGCACGTGGCTCTTTTCCCTAACGCACCCAGAGTGGTCTTGCCTTCCCCTCCTCTCTTGGTCCCTCCGGGTTAAACGGTGCATTTATTCATTATTTCAGCAAACCCTTGCTTTGGGCAGACTTTTTTTTTTGATGGCCCAGCTGCTTTGCAGGGCTCCAGGATGCACAGGTCAGGAGCGAGCAGCCCAAGCCCTGAGTCATGAGGCTATAGCTGGTTCCTCAGCTCTTCTCATCTGAAATTGGGGAAAAACACCAACTCACAAGGTTATGGTGAAAATGAAGTATGATCAAATGTATCCTCAAAAGAGTAACATGTGATTACCATCTGACCCAGCAATTCCACTCGTAGGTATCTACCCAAATGAAGGAAAAACATGTATGTACATGCTCACAGCAGCGCTTTTCACAATCACCAGAAAGTGGAAACCAGCCAAATGTCCAACAGGTGGACAGATAAATGAAATGTGGCATGTCCCTACAATGAGACGTTATTTGTAAACAGGAATGAAGTTCTGATAGATGCTACGACATGGATGAACCTCAAAAAGGTTTATGCAAGTGGATGCTAAATGAAAGAAGCCAGACACAAAAGACCCCATATTGTATGATTCCATTTACATGAAATGTCTGGAATAGGGAAATCCATAGAGAAAGTAGTAGATGAGTGGTTGCCAGGCCCTCAGGAAAAGGGGGAGTGGAAGTATTGCATAATGGGTGTAGGGTCTCCTCTGAGGTAATGAAAATGTCTGAAACTAGACAGAGGTGATGGTTGCACAATGTTGTGAATGCACTACATGCCACTGAATTGTTCACTTACATGGTTAATTTTATGTAACGTGAATTTCAAACCAATTTTTTTTTTCTGCTTTATCTCCCCAAACCCCCCCATGCACAGTTGTATATCTTAGTTGCATGTCCTTCTAGTTGTGGGACAAACCAATTTTTTAATTTTAGTTTATTTTAATTTTTGTGTGTGTGTGAGGAAGATTGACCCTGAGCTAATATCTTGCCAATCTTCTTCTTTTTGCTTAAGGAAGATTGTCGCTAACATCTGTGCCAGTCTTCCTCTATGTTGTGCATGGGATGCTGCCACAGCGTGGCTTGATGAGCGGTGTGTAGGTGTGCACCCGGGATCCAAACCCACGAACCCCGGGCTACTTAAGCAGAGCGCACAAACCCAACCACTACGCCACCGGGCTGGCCTCTCGGCTTAATTTTTAAAAGTCAAATGTGAAAGTTGTAGCACGTTTTCCGAAGGTAGGGATGACCGTCCGCTCACTTCCCAGAGGACCGTGAAGAACCCCCACCTCCAGACACCACCTCAATGTGAATTATTCCACTTGTTTGCTTAAAACAGCTACTGTCAATTCTGGCTGTTAATGCAAATGCTGGCCTTTGCGCTGCATACAGCTACACGGTGGCTTTCTTTTCTCTTCAAAGCTGCATCACAAACAATTACGCTCATTTATATTCACAGCCTGGGCAGGTTCGAGTGGAGGGATGCCCCTCGCAGGTGTTCCAAGTAGTGTTAAAAATTGTTTGTTGGGGCTGGTGGCTGAGTGGTTAAGTTCGCGCGCTCCCCTTTGGCGGCCCAGCCTTTAGTTTCACTGGTTCAGATTCTAGGCATGGATATGGCAGCGCTCGTCAGGCCATGCTGAGGCAGCGTCCCACATGTCACAACTAGAAGGACCCACAACTAAAATATACAACTGTGTACTGGGAGGATTTGGGGAGAAAAAAGCAAAAAAATAAAAAAAAAGACTGGCAACAGTTGTTAGCTCAGCTGCCAGTCTAAAAAAAAAAAAAATTGTTGATCAGAAACCTGAATTTAACTGAAAATCCTGTATCTTGTCAGGTGACGCTGCCCTGGCCCCATATGTGCAGACCTGGCGTGGGTCTGGGGGGAGTGGTCTACGCAAGAGGTGGACAGAGTGCAAAACAGAGAAGGCAGGGGCCCAAAGGGAGGAGAGGTGAATACAAGGTGTGTGGCATTCTGCCTTCTGCGGTACAAGCCCGTTCCAGAAACATCTACTGTGATGTGCTGACATCATTCTCAGCCCTGGGAGAGGCCAGGGAACATGTCAACTGACACTACCAGGAAATGTGTCCATGTTATGGACTACAACTAGGCCTGCAGCTCCCCCCGTCCCAGAGGGGCCTACACCAGTCTGAGCCCTTCTCCCCAGGGTGTGGGGGGCAACTGTGTGTTGGAGGAGCCTCCGTTTCCAGGGTGGCCTGTGGTGTCTGGACCTTGGGCACTTGGTGGAAACCCTGCAGGAAGGACCAAGTGTCTCTGTAAACTGTCTGCCACAGAGACGGTTCCTTTGTTGGGGGCAACATGGGTAGAGGCAGCTTGCTTCAGAGAAAAGGGACCCTGCCCCACTCTGCAGACAGAAATCTCTTTACGTTTCTCAGGATTCTCTAGAACTTTCTGTCCTAGTTGGAGAAGACAACTGAGGACTAAGACGGCCCTATCCTGACCTTTTTTACATTTTACCAATGAGAAAACTGACACACAGAGAGGTGTGGTAGCTCCCCTAAGGCCACACAGCTGACAAGGAAGATACCCAGATTCACACCAAGGCAGCTGGAGTCCAGACCTCTTTGGCCTCTCTGTGTCCAGCCCAGAGCCCTGCCTGACTCTGTCTGGTCAGCATCTGGCGCTAGAAATGGAGTGGAGGGGCTCCCTGGGGTATGTGCGTGGAGTTCCACAGAGCCTTTCAGAGAGGTGAATGAGCTCTCATCTCTCAGGTTGAGAGAAAAGAGAAAAGTGCAAAGGATAGGCACTGTATTGATACTGACCCTGATATCAGTTCCCCTACATTAAATCCAGCACATATGGGGGTAAAAACCAAAAGCACTCCTCCCCTTTCCCTTCTTACTCCTTGACTTCCTGGCACCAGAATCCACCATCCACCATGCAGGCAGACAACCAAGGATACCCGCCTGTGGATTCCCTTATGTCACCATTCTCCTTCCTGCAAGCAGCCTCACAAGGCCAAACGCAGGCTGGTGGGAAAGCTCCAGCCAGCAAGGCCACAGGCTCCTTCTCTACAAGCAGCCTCATTCCTCGCAAGCTTTAAAACCCCTTACCCACTTCTTGATGGGGAGCCAGCAGTTCCTAAGGCTCTAGCTGGCTGCTGCTCCCTTTGCCTGGCAAAGAAAATAAAGCTTTCTTTCCTTCTCACCCAAAACGCTGTTCTCCTTATTTAGATTGGCACTGAGTTCAGAGACTGAACTTTTGGTAACAATACAGTCTCACTTAGGAAAATTTTAAAGCACATTATTAATCGCACATGCAAAAGACGTGGTCAAAAAACAGTTTGAGTCACTCCAAAGTCAGGGCAATGGTGCCTCCGGGGAAGGAGGAGAACGGGGATGTGGAAGGCTAGGGATGTGTTGTTTCCGGAAACAGTGTGAAGCAAGTATGGAAGAAGACTGTCACTTGGTCTAGATTGGGGTACCCAGGTGTGTGTAACGCACTGTGTGAATGTAAAAATGATGGTGGTGGTGACGGTGCTGATGGAGACGGGGATGAAGTTGATGGTGATGATGGTAAAGAAAGTCCCCAGGAGACCGGCAGGAGAAGGGACCCCACCCCTTTGGATTTTGGCTGCTACAGAAGCCCCTTCATTAGTTTCAGGGCAGGGGTACCCCACTGCTGTTTTCATGGATGGGGCTGATAGGCCTCAGGAAGGAGGCAGGGCCCTTGACCTCATTATTTCCCGAGGAGGCAGGGAGGACTGGGGTGGCCACGCTGAGGGGAAAGGAGCCTCTGTACTGTTACGTGGGGTTAGACCCTCAGACACAGTGGGGACACGTGGCCTCACTAGTACTGTTTGTTTGCAGGAGAAATCTGGAGCTCTTGGGGTTTCTACTTTCACTCCAGCATTGACTCCTACCTTTGTAATCCCTGAAAGGGCTCTCGGGGGCTCTGCATCCAGCCTCTTCACTCAGAACGTGAGGCTTCATGCATCCTGAATTGGGGTCCTTTTCCACAGGTCACCAGCCTAGGTGGACCCCTGCGAACAGGCAGGCTGCAGTGTTAGGACCCCTAGCACCTCTCTAGGAGGCAGGGGCCCACGTGGCTTCCCCAGGTCGCCCCCAAGGGTGGACTCTGATTGAAGACAGTGTTATATGTACTTGAAACCTGTCCTCGCTCCTCACTCTCCCTGCGTGTCAGCCGTCCCAAGCCCGGGGTTGGTGGGGGAACACTCGGAACTCCACAAGCCCCGTGCCGGCCTTAGCGCCTCAGTCCCTCGGGTTGCTCAGATATTGGGGCTCTCTGCTCATTAACAGGGGCCGCCCCCAGCTGGAGACCTGCGAATGTTTTAGTTGGTTTGATTGATAGCATCGTCCCTCCAGCTGGGTCTCAGATCTGGGGGTGTGTGGAACCAGGACTGGCAAGACTGTAGTTTCAGAAATTGACAGCAGGAATCAGAGCAGCAGCACCAAAGGGAAGGGTCTCCTGGAAAAGGATGGTGAGCCGCTGACTGCGGCGCCTGGACCTGCCGACTGCGGGGCAGCAGGTGTGTCCCCGCTGGGGACCTCCTTCCGGGCAGGTGCCCTTACTGTGGGCAGTGCAGTGAGCCCACGGCCCTGGGCAGGCTCCAGGCAGCCTCTGCTGGGCACCATGGGCAGGACTGGCCTGGACTGTGTCAGGGTGCATTTTGGCCTGCACTCCCCACCCCTGGTCCTGTCCACTCCTCTTTACCTTCCCCCGTGGCTTTTTGGGGGGGAGGGGGAGCAGTGACAGGATGTGCCTCTTTAAGGCGTCTGTAGTTGGGTTGGATGGACACCTATGAAGAGACCCATGAGGCCAGACTCTGTCTAGGAAGCTTATCTTCCGTGGAACCTTGTAATACAATTGGAAACAAGTTCTTGCAGAAAAATGATCATTTCAGAATATTTTGAACCCATTATGTGCAGAGCGAAGCTTTAAAGTCACATGTGTGGAAGTAGGAGCCGGATGATTATGATTTATGATTTAATGGTCCATAAAGTGAGTCACAGGCGGGCAGTTAATTTTGCACAGAGCACACTAGGTTTTAGGGGTGGGGGCCCCAACTTCCCCAGAGGGCAGTAGCAGCCCCAGACATTCCTCAGTTTCTTGCAGGAGCCCTGCTCACCGCCCCCCCCACCACCCCTCCCCGGCTCTGGGCTGAGCAGAGAGCACCTCTCAGGTCCAGGCCAAGGTCACCTCTGCAGTAGAGGAGGGTTCTCAGGTGTCTACCTGACAGTGCCCCTCAAGGGGATGTCCCCAGCTATCAACAGCTTTGGGCCTCACTCTACCCACTCCTTGTTGCCCACACTGAGGACAGTCCAGCCCCTTCACCACTGACTGCAATGTCTGTACAGCATGCATGCTGGATGGCATCTGTCCTTTCCTCGTGATGCAAATGGAGAGAAGGTCATGGGCCTCGTGGCCTGCGGCTCTGCAGGATGCCACGACCAGGAGAGGAGGCACCAAGGCTGCTCCTAGAAGGGCAGTGAGCTGACCTACACTTTTGGATGATGCTGTCCTCCGTCACCTGTAAGTCCTGGTCTGTGGCCTGAGGGCTGGTGTCAGGCTGGGCTGCTCAGTGACCTCAGCAGCAGACCCTAGGCTGTGTTCCTGGAGGCTTCTCTCTGTGACCCAGGCATGTCCTAGGTCACAGAGTGTTTGGACCAAAGGCAGCAGATGGGCCCAAACACGACAAAGCCAGTCACCTGCCCACAGAGGGAGGGGATGAGAGCAAGACCTGTCCGTGAGTCCCCTTGCTCATGAGCTGTGGTGGGGTGACAGAGAGACTCTCCTGAGTCAAGAGTGACTGGACTCGGGGTCCTTTTCTTTTTTTTTTCTTTTTTTTTATTGAGTTATTGATAGGTTACAATCTTGTGAAATTTCAATTGTACGTTAATGTTTGTCATTTGTGTTGTAGGTGCACCACTTCACCCTTTGTGCCCACCCCCCACCCCACCTTTCCCCTCGTATCCACTAAACTGTTCTTAGTCCATAATTTTAAATTCCTCATATGAGTGGAGTCATACACAGATTATCTTTCTCTCGCTGGCTTATTTCACTTAACATAATTCCCTCAAGGTCCATCCATGTTATTGCAAATGGAATGATTTTGTTCTGTTTTGCAGCTGAGTAGTATTCCATTGTATATATGTACCACATCTTCTTTATCCATTCGTCTGTTGCTGGACACTTAGGTTGCTTCCACGTCTTGGCTATTGTAAACAGTGCTGCAATAAACATTGGGGTGCACAGGACTTTTGGGATTGCTGACTTCAGGCTCTTTGGATAAATACCCAGTAGTGGGATGGCTGGATCGTATGGTACTTCCATATTTAATCTTTTGAGGAATCTCCATCCTGTTTTCCATAGTGGCTGCACCAGTTTGCATTCCCACCAGCAGTGTATGAGGGTTCCTTTTTCTCCGCAACCTCTCCAACATTTGTTGCTATTAGTTTTAGATATTTTTGTCATTCTAACGGGTGTAAGGTGATATCTTAGTGTAGTTTTGATTTGCATTTCCCTGATGATCAGCGATGATGAGCATCTTTTCATGTGCCTATTGGCCATCAGTATATCTTCTTTGGAGAAATGTCTGTTCGTGTCTCCAGCCCATTTTTTGATTGGGTTGTTTGATGTTTTGTTGTTGAGTTGCGAGAGTTCTTTATATATTATGGATATTAAGCCTTTGTCAGATATATGACTTGCAAATATTTTTTCCCAGTTAGTGGGTTGTTTTTTTGTTTCAATCCTGTTTTCATTTGCCTTGAAGAAGCTCTTTAGTCTGATGAAGTCACATTTGTTTATTATTTCTATTGTTTCCCTTCTTTGAGAAGGCATGGTGTCCGAAAAGATCCTTTTAATACTGATGTCAAAGAGTGTACTGCCTACGTTTTCTTCCAGAAGCCTTATGGTTTCAGGTCTCACCTTTAGGTCTTTGATCCATTTTGAGTTTATTTTGGTGAATGGTGAAAAAGAATGGTCAATTTTCATTCTTTTACATGTGGCTTTCCAGTTTTCCCAGCAGCATTTGTTGAAAAGACTTTCTTTTCTCCATTGTAGGCCCTCAGCTCCTTTGTCAAAGATAAGCTGTCCATAGATGTGTGGTTTTATTTCTGGGCTTTCAATTCTGTTCCATTGATCTGTGCACCTGTTTTTGTACCAGCACCATGCTGTTTTGATTACTGTAGCTTTGTAGTATGTTTTGAAGTCAGGGATTGTGATGCCTCCCGTTTTGTTCTTTTTTCTCAGGATTGCTTTAGCAATTCGGGGTCTTTTGTTGCCCCCTTGAATTTTAGGATTCTTTGTTCTAATTCTGTAAAGAATGTCATTGGGATTCTGATTGGGATGGCGTTGAATCTGTAGATTGCTTTAGGTAGAACGGACATTTTAACTATGGTTATTCTTCCAATCCATGTACATGGAATGTCTTTCCATCTCCTTATGTCGTCATCCAGTTCTCTCAGAAAGGCCTTGTAATTTTCATTATATAGGTCCTTCACTTCCTTAGTTAAATTTACCCCGAGGTATTTTATTCTTTTTGTTGCGATTGTGAATGGTATTGTATTCTTGAGTTCTTTTTCTGTTGGTTCATTACTGGAGTATAGAAATGCTACTGATTTATGCAAATTGATTTTATACCCTGCAACTTTGCTGTAGTTGTTGATTACTCCTAACAGTTTTCCAATGGATTCTTTGGGGTTTTCTATATATAAGATCATGTCGTCTGCAAACAGCGAGAGTTTCACTTCTTCCCTCCCTATCTGGATTCCTGTTATTCCTTTTTCTTGCCTGATTGCTCTGGCCAGGACCTCCAGTACTATGTTAAATAAGAGTGGTGATAGAGGGCATCCTTGTCTCGTTCCTGTTTTCAGGGGGATGGGGTTCAGTTTTTGCCCATTGAGTATGATGTTGGCTATGGGTTTGTCAGATATGGCCTTTATTATGTTGAGGTAGTTTCCTTCTATGTCCATTTTGTTCAGAGTTTTTATCATAAATGGCTGTTGGATCTTGTCAAATGCCTTCTCTGCATCTATTGAGATGATCATGTGGTTTTTATTCCTCAGTTTGTTGATGTGGTGTATGAAGTTGATTGATTTGCGGATGTTGAACCATCCCTGTGTCCCTGGTATGAATCCCACCTTATCCTGATGTATGATTCTTTTGATGAATTGCTGAATTCTGGTTGCCAAAATTTTGTTTAGAATTTTTGCATCTATGTTCATCAGTGATATTGGCCTGTAGTTCTCTTTTTTCGTGGTGTCCTTGTCAGGTTTTGGTATCAGCGTGATTCGGGGTCCTTTTCTGTTAACGAGGAGTGGGGAGCAGTGCTCAGAGGGTCCCAGGCTCCCTGAAAATGATGGAGTCATCTGAAAAAGACCCGACAATATGGATGGTTAGGATTTTCCAAAGAGATAAAGGAAGGAATATCATCCATAAAAGGAACAGGAAATCATTAAACAAAAGAGCAGCTCTAGTCAACCCAAGGGTCCATCATGGGTAATGGATAAGCAAAACATGGTCTGTACACTTGGAATACCATTCAGCCTTAAAAAGGAAATTCCACGTGCTACAGTGTGGATGAACCTTGAAGACCTTATACCAAGTGAAAGAAGCCAGACACTAAAGGACAAATCCTGTATGATTCCACTTACCTGAGGTTCCTAGAATATCCCAAATTCACAGAGACAGAAAGGAGAACCGTGGTTGTCAGGGGCTGGGGGGAGGGAGGAATGGGGAGTTGTTTAATGGGGACGGAATTTCTGTTTGGGGCGAGAAAAAGGTTTTGGAAATGCTGATGACTGCACAACATTGTGAATGTCATTAATGACACAGGGTCGCGGCCTGCCTCGTCCCCGTCCCCCGCCCCCCTAGTGTCCCCCGCACTAAGCGCGCTAAGCGGGCAGGCAGGTCCAGGGTTTCACTGACAGCTGGGGTGTGCGGGTGCAGAGGAGCAAAGGCGGGAAGCAGAGACCCCGCGGAGAGGCTGCGGGTTGGCCAGGGCAGACGGGAGGGAGGCGGCTTCACCCCACGGACACGGCCCCCGGGTCCGGAGCGGCGACGTGACCGGTCCATGTCCCACAAGAGGTGCCCCACCTCGGGTTCGGCACCTTCTCCTCTCCAAGCCCTGGCGCCCCCAGCGACCCCTCCCCGCGCGACCCCTTCCCCACTGCCCTACCCTCGACGCCCGCCCGCCCCAGCGCTGCCCCCCTCGTCCCTCCAGCTCCCCTAGCGCCGCCCCCTCGAGCCTCGGCCCCGGGTTATTAATATCCAGGCGCTGGCGCGCGGCCGCGGCGCATTCCCAGCTGGCGGCCGGGCAGGTGGCGGCGGCGACCAGTGACCTGGGCTCGGAGCGCGGCTCTCCTGGTGGGACCTTCGGACGGGCTCCCTCCGCCGCGCGCCCCTGGGAGGCCCCCGCCCTCTGCACGCCCGGCCGGGGCGGAGCCCTCGGGAAAGTTCCGCGCAGAGCGTTTGGAGACGTGCAGCGGAGAGGCGGCCGTCCCTGAGCGCGACCCCCGGCTGCGACATCCTGCTGCCCCGGCTATTGAGGTGAGCAAGCAGGGCGCCGCGAGTGCCACGGCCGGAGCGCGGGGTCGGGGGCGCAGGGCAGGAGGCGCCCTCCCTGCCGACCCGCACTATCCCAGCGGAATCGCCCGCGCCCTTAGCCCTCCTCGAGCCCCAGGGCGGCCAGAGGAATGCCAGTGCCAGGGGAGGCCGGGGGACGCGATCCGCGCAGGTGGCGGCACCGAGGGACCGAGGGAGGACCGGGAAGCCGCAGGTGCGCGCGGGCTCGGCGGGGCTTCGCTTCTCTCCGGTGCTCCGAGGCGCGGCCCCCGGCAGCCGCTTGTCCCGCCGCGGCCCGAGGCGCGCAGCCGCCTCGGGCTGGGGAATCCCGCGCCCCCCAGCTCGGGTCCTGGGCAGCGCTGGGCGGGAGGGCTCTGGGACCGGGACCCGCGGCCGCAGCCTGCACAGGGGCCTCTGGCCGGTAGGACCCCCAGCTCCCCTCGCCAGACCAGAGGCTGGGCCGGATCTCGTGGGCACAGGGGCCTGGAAGGCGTCTCTGCGCCCCAGGGTCTGCCCGGGCATCGGCTGGAGGGACGGTTTCGAGTTTATCCTCATCGTTGTCAACCCTGGAGGAGCGGAGGGAGAAGCCTGGAGCCGGTATTATCGGTGGCTGGGAGGAGATAGGCAGCACCGGGGCCTCCCCTCTCTGTGGAAGTATTCCCACGTTTTAGGCCTCTTTTTTCTTGTGAAGATAGTCGTCACACAGTAAGCATAGATCTTAGGTGTGCAGCTCCATGAGTGTTTACATGTGTCTATGCCTGTGTCACCACCCACCCAGATCAGGACCAGCAGGGGGCTGCAGGGCCCCCTCTGGGGTGACACCCTCCGTGCTCTGACCTCCTCTGTGTTGTCGGGTTTGCCGGTCCCTGAACTTCTATAAATGGAATCACACGGTGTGTTGTCTTTCTGTCTGATTTCTTTCGCTCAACATAGTGTATGAGTTTCCCGCACCTTGTTGACTGTAGGATATTTCCATCGTCCTCACGGCTGAGGAGCATTTCTGCAGAGACGTCACAGTTTGTTATCTGCGCTGCCATGTGTGGATGTTTGAGTAGACTCAGCTTCTGGGTATGAGGAATGAAGCTGCTCTTGTCTTTTTGTGGACATTTGCCCTCCTTCCTCTTGGGTACAAACCTGAGCGTGGCACTGGTGGGTGGGAGGGCGTGCACAAGTCCAGCTTTACCGATAGTGCCAGACTGCTTTCCAAAGCGGCTGCACCGTTTTGCAGCCCCACCAGCAGTAAAGCGGAGCCCCAGTTCTCCACGTGCTCCCAACGCTGGGTGTCTGTCTGCCCTTTGCGTCCCACCCTCCTGGTGGGAGTGCATTCGTTTTGATCTGCGAGTCCCTGATGACTGACGATGTCGAGCATCTTTTCATGTGTTGCTTGGCCATTTGGATATCCTCTTTTGAGAAGTTCCTGTTTAAATCTTGTCTTTTTTTTTTTTTTTGAATGAGTTGTTAGTCTTATTGATTTGTAGTTCTTTGACATGTTACTTGTCCTTTGTCTTTTATCTGTCTCTGACAATCTTTCCCCAGTTCAGGGTTTACATTTTTACTCTCTCACTGAAGTTCGTAATTTTAATAAAGTCCACTTGATCGGTGTTTTCTTTTATTGTTAGTGTTTTTTGTTCCTTTTTGAGAAATCTTTGCCTATCCAAGGTCGTGCAGAGAGTCTCATGTGTTTTTCAGAAGCCTGGTTGATTGATTTCATTACATGCAGGTCCCCAGTCCATCTTGAATTATTTTTGTGGACAGTAAGAGGTGGGAATGAAAGCTTGTTTTCCTCATATGGATAAAGGAAGATTGCAAGGGCTTTCCCCTCTTCACCACACATATTTTCCTATTTAAACTTTTAAAGTCAGCCTATAATACTTTTGCAATCTGAAGAAAACATATTTTTTAAAATGTACACGAGAAATAAATTGGGAGAAAGGACTCGGTACCCACAGCTCCCTTGCTCATTCACCTAGAAGGTGAGACTCAGGGAGGACTCCCATCTCCATCTGCTGCTGACCCCACCCCCCAGGGGCTGTGCACTGGTTTTCAGAAAAGTCCAGTCAACCACAGAGGCCCCAGGTGGAGGTGCAGCTGGGGCACACCATGGGGCAGCTGGTTGGTGGCTCTCTGGTCCCCTGGGTAGCTGGGGAAAACGAGGCAGAGTGACAGAGTTCTGAGTAGGGAGTCCCCAGGGGGAGGAGGGAGTCGGTGAGCCCCGTCCCTCTGCAGGCCCCCCAACCTGATGGGAAGTGTGACCTCACATGGCCTCCTGGGCATCTTTAATGGGCATCTTCTCCTGCAGGACGAGCTTCTTGCCCACAGATGCCCCGTCTGTGTCCAAAGGAGCATCACGCCCCAGCCCGGAGCCCCGTGTGAGGCAGCAGAGATGGCACTGAGCCCGGAGCCGGCGAGCAGATTCCCCGAGCTGGCTACAGCAGGCAGCACTGTGCCTGAGCTGCCTGGTGGCCCCAATGCATCCCTCAACAGTTCGTGGGCCAGCCCGACAGCGCCCAGCTCCCTAGAGGACCTGGTGGCCACAGGTGCCATCGGGGTGGTGCTCTCGGCCATGGGCTTGGTGGGCGTGGCAGGCAACGTGTACACGCTGGTGGTTATGTTCCGCTTCCTGCACGCCTCGGCCCCCATGTACATCTACGTGGTCAACCTGGCGCTGGCCGACCTGCTTTACCTGCTCAGCATCCCCTTCATCGTGGCTACTTACGTGACCAAGGAGTGGCACTTTGGCGACGTGGGCTGCCGCATCCTCTTCAGCCTGGACTTCCTGACCATGCACGCCAGCATCTTCACCCTGACCGTCATGAGCAGCGAGCGCTACGCCGCCGTGCTGAGGCCGCTGGACACGGTGCAGCGCTCCAAGGGCTACCGCAAGGTCCTAGCGCTGGGCACGTGGTTGCTGGCGCTGCTGCTGGCACTGCCCATGATGCTGGCCATCCGGCTTGTCCACAGGGGCCACAAGAGCCTCTGCCTGCCGGCCTGGGGCCAGCATGCCCACCGCGCCTACCTGACGCTGCTCTTCGGGACCAGCATTGTGGGGCCCGGCGTGGTCATCGGGCTGCTCTACGTCCGCCTGGCCCGGGCCTACTGGCTGTCTCAGCGGGCCTCCTTCACGCAGACGCGGCGGCTGCCCAACCCCAGGGTGCTCTACCTCATCCTGGGCATCGTGCTGCTCTTCTGGGCCTGCTTCCTGCCCTTCTGGCTGTGGCAGCTCCTGTCCCAGTACCGCGCAGCCCAGCTGCTCACGCCCCGCACCGCCCGCATCGTCAACTACCTGACCACCTGCCTCACCTACGGCAACAGCTGCGTCAACCCCTTCCTCTACACGCTGCTCACCAAGAACTACCGTGACTTCCGCCTGCGCTCGCTCCAGGCCAGGGGCGCCTGTGGGCCCTCGGGCGCCGGCAGCTTCCCACAGTGCCGAGTCCGCTTCCAGCGCGGCTCAGGCCGCTCCTTGTCCTCCACCAGCCAGCAGGCCACCGAGACCGTCATGCTGTCCCAGGCAGCTCCCAGGGGCGTCTGTGCCTGAGTGACCTTGGGCCCCACATGGCACTGGGGTCAGTGGGGTAGGGGGTGGCTGGAGGCCTGCTGGGAGAGGTCCCAGAGCCCAGGTCACTGCCTGGAGCCCCTCCCAGCCCCCCACTGCCCCCGGCTGACTGCCCCACTTCCTTAGTCCTCTTCTGGAAAGTTCCCTGTTCTCCCTTCTCCGTGGCTTATTTCAGCTCCATCAGCCGCCTTCCTCATAATGCCCAGAAGCCCCACTCCCAGCCCGTCCCTGAGGGTCAACAGGAGCCTCAGGCCCAGAACCAGCTTCTGAAGACCATGGTGAGTAAGGTCTTCACCACCCATAGCAGTGGACGTGAGCGCCCAGGCAGTGCCCACCCTGACTCGTGGCGGGTACACAAGCTGCCTGCACAGGACCCCCCCTCTTCTGGCCAGTGCTCAGCCCTTGTGTCCCCAGCCCCAGTCCCTCCCGGCTCCTGTGTGGCTCCATTCCTCACAGCTTCAGCACTTGGAACAATAAACTCCAAGCTCTGTGCTTCTGTCCTGCCTCAGCATTGGGGTGGGATGTCAAGGGGTGGGAGGACCCATATCTTCAGGGACCCAGCAGAAGCCCCCAGGATGTCCCCCGACAGCAGGTGGAAGAGCCTTGTTGGTGGGCACACATCTTCCTTTGAGGCCTTTGCTGGTGGCTGGTCCGGCCGTCCTGACGCAGTGGGTGGGTGCCGTCCAGCTTGAGCCAGGCCCCCGGGCGAGGCAGGGAATGACCAGCCACTGCTTACTCAGGGAAGAGGGGCCATTGCTCCAGGGCAGCAGCACAGCCCCCAAACTGAAACTGTGAGCCAGAATTCTCCCATTAGCAGCTCATCTGTCTCTCCCTTCCCAGCTCTGTGTGCGTGGTGGGAGGTGGGGGGTGGAGGGGTTGGGAGGTGGATCATACCCACGGCATCAGAGTTTATCTTGTGCCTCCTATGTGCAGCATTCAAGCTGGGCCTCCTGGGGACACTGAGGCCACCGTGCCCTACCCTCAGAGAGCTCACTCTCGGGGAAGGCTCTGGACCTCTCCTCACCCCCTACCCCCCCTGGCAGCTGTACACTCCGCGTCGTGGCTTCAGCTCCCGCCCCACAGGTGGGTCCCAGCCTGGGCCGCACCTGGACCCCCTTCAGGGCCCTGCCAGGTTCTGATGTGCAGGCAGGTGGAGACCCCCACCGGCAGCCCCTAGGTGTTGAGTCTGAGACCATTGGCCCCACTTGGGACCCCGAATGTTTTCAGAAGAGAATGGCCTGAAGTTTGCACTGTAACCATGACCCCAGATCTTTGCTTCCTGAGTCTTGATTCCAAGATGTGCTGAGAAGGCCCCAACCTTGGAGACCAGAGACCCCCAAAAGTGTCCCCACGGCCCCTATTCATCTGCACATGTGAATATGTTCTTTGTACCGTTTCTTGGAGTGATGCTGAGGAAGCTACGTTTTTGACCCCAAACTTAGGACCTGCCTTGACACATGCTCTGTGTCAGAGACCTGAGCATCCTGGTTAACTTTCCTAAGGTGCCAGGCTGGGCTTCCAGGGACACCCAGGTGTGCCAGGCAGCACGCAGAGGGAACTTGGGGGCAAAGGGGTAGAGGAGGGAGCAGGCAGAGTACCGTTTCCCGTGATGGGTGTGGGGGGCGGAGATGAAACCTAGAGTCAGGTCGGGTCCTGACCCAGGAGCCCTTGAGTGTCGGGGGTGGGGCAGGGGTTTATCTGAGGCAGTGGTGGGGCATGGAGGGACATAGTGGGGTGAGGCCGTGCATAGGCAGGGAGGCTTGTCTAGGAGGGCCCTGTTTCAGGGGTCAGGGGAAGCAGGGCAAGAGCAGTAGTGGGAGGCAGTGGGGCAGCCAAGATTCTGGAGAATCAGTGGGAGCCAGAGGGCTTCTGGCTGGGGAGGCAGCCTGGACAGAACAATCCAGACTCACTATGGAGGGAGGCACCTTCCCTGGGGGGGGGACCACAGGCAGTCGGTGGTGAGAGATGTTGGGGGTGAGCCTGCGGGTCCTCGGGAAAGGGTTGAGGCTGGAGATAGACACACACACACACACAACTCTCTGGGGAAGAGGAGAAGAACAGGCTGGGGGCAGTGATTTCCCTCTCAGGATGCATGGTCACACTTGGGGGGCTGTGGCCACCCTGAGACAGGGCAGGGGAAGACATATGGGGCGGGCTCCTGCAGGCCAAGCTAGGGACGAGGGGCTGTTTGGAAGTAAAAGATGGTGGCCCCGGGGAGAGAGGCCCCAGCCCCAGGCAGACAAGCTGTGCCTCTGCTTAGCTGAGCTTGGGACTCCTTCCATCTGTGTGTCTGTCCCTCTTGGTCACCAGGCCCTGAGCTGAGCGAGGCCAAGCCTGCCTTTCCAGCCTCACAGCATAGACCCCCGAGCACGGGCCGGCTGTCCCAGGACAGTCCATCTGGGCCCTGAGCCCCAGGACCCTGGGATCCCTGCCCATACCTGGGACAGTCTGGGGCTCGGCTGGGTGGGGCAAGCAGCTCTCATCTCTCCCACCCCTCTGAGCCTGGACGGTGGGTACCCGCACTGCACAAGCTCCTTCCTGGGTCTCCTCCTAACCCAGGGAGGTTCGTCTCCAACTTGCTGTCCCAGGGGCCAGGGAGAGGCTCAGACTGGGGAAGTGACGCAGCCAGGCTCACAAAGGTCTAAGGAAGCTGTGCCCGTACCCTTGCTGTGGGGAGCCCTCTGCCAGTTTGGAGCTGGCAGGCTCACCTGAGGCCTGGGGGAATCAGGGAGGGAGGGATGGCCCAGCAAAAGGGCTGAAGCTTCAGGTCCAGAAAGCCAGAGGCTGAGGCCGCTGGGCCCGCAGGCCTTACACCGCCGGCCACAACCCACATGGCTCAGGTCTGGTCAGAAATGAAATCCAGGTCCTCCTTGCAGGGGCCTCCTCGTTGCCCCCCAGACAGACCCCACCCACAGCGTCCGTCGAGCGTCCTCTCGTCCCCCTCCAGCCCCTGGTCCCAGGTCCCAGCATGGCCTCTCCTGGCCTGGCTTACCCTGGCTGACCCCCCTTCCACCACTCCCCTGTCCCCCAACCTCCAGCCACCACGGCTGGAGCTGGGGATGCTCTGCTGGGGCTCCCCTCTCATCCCCCACCTGGCAGTGCCCACATTCCTGCCACCTCTCAGGGAGCCTCATGATGACATCCAGTGTGCTTCAGCATTTCAACACGTTAGGCAAACGCTCACACACGCACACACTCACACGACACTCACACGTGTGTACGCTCTCACACATGTACACTCACATCCACAGACAGCCACGTGGAGACTCCCAGATGTTTCCTGTGGCTCCGCCAGCCTCCCGGGACCCACCGCCCACAGCCCCTTCCTCTCCCCTCTCCCTGGCACCCAGGACTGACTCAGTGGAGGCCAGGTGATTTATGGAGGCCTTGTCTGGCTAGAGACCCACAGTTGTCAGCCCATCAGGTACCCTGCCCGGCTCTCTGGCCTCATCAGGCCTCCCTCCCTGCTCGGAGGCAAGGCTGGTCCTACAGAGGGATCCTCTGCCTGCTGGGACCCCCACCAGACCCTCAGACCCCACTCTGGCCCCCCCAGGGCTCTGAGGTTGCTGAGGGTCTGGGTGGCTTGAACCCGGACAGGAGGAAGGGAGGTCTGAGCCAGGGCATGAGCCAGGTCTTGGGGGGCCTGGACGGGGGTGAGCTGGACATGGGAGGGCCCCGGGGTGAGGCTGCTGCTATTCAAACAGTTACAGCTTCATTGAGGCCATTACACATCATAATATTCACCCTCTTAAAGTGCAATTAATGATTTGCGGTCCATTTACGGAGCTTTGCAGCCATTATCACAGTGCAATTTTAGGACACCCATTTGTCAGGGTGCTCCAGAGAGACAGAGCCAATGGGACATGTATATGAATAATAAAGGATTTTTTAAGGAATCATCTCACGCAATTGTGGGGCCGGCAAGTCTGAAATCCGTAGGTGGGCCTGCAGGCTGGAAACTCAGGCAGGAGCTGATGCTGCAGCCTTGGGGCAGAATTCCTTCTTTTCCAGGAAACCACTGTTTTTGCTCTTGAGGCATTCAACTGAGTGGGTGAGGCCCACCACCCAAGTTATAGAGAATAATCCTCTTTGCTTGAAGTCAGCTGACTGTAGATGTCCGTCCATGTTGCTGTGGGTCAGCGCTTCGTTCCTCTTTATAGCCGAATACCCACTACTGTTGATCCATCATCAGCTCTGGGCACTTGAGCTGCCCGTCCTGTTCCCTAATACAAACACTCAGGTACACGTCTTTGTGTGGACATGTTTTCATTTCTCTTGGGGAGATTCCTGAGTGGAGGCACTGGCTCCTATGGGATTGCCAGACTGTTTTCCAAAATGGCTGCGCATCCCACACTCCCTCCAGCAGTTCGTGAGGGTCCCCGTTCCTCCACGTCCTCCCAACGCTGTCCTCCCTCTAGGCACGTTTTCATAACGGCAGCTGTTCTGGGTAAACTTGGATTAATAATGGCCAGCTCTGACGGCGACTGTCTCTCAGAGGCACGTGCCTGCAAGGCTGGGGGCCGCAGGCCTTGCTTGACTGGCTGAGGTTGGTGCCAGGACACTGCTGTCCGCAGGCTGGGGGAGGGGCGGGCCCTGGGCCCCTCGCCAATGGAGGCAGGACATGCCCCTTCCCATCTGTGGCACATCAGCTTCCAACAGGAGTGAGCCCAGTCCCCTTGCCTGCTTCTGTCCTGGGAACCTGGGGTTTCCCCACCTGGTAACATCTATTAGGGGGAGGGGGTTTGGGTAGGGGCCCTCAGGGGAAAGGGACATCATCATGGTCATCATCGTTATGGATCGTTTTGGTTCTATGGGTCATCTAAATTTCTTTTGCCCATTTCCCCCTGACTCAGGGAAGGCCCTGAAGAGGTCCGTCCTATCCCCCTAGCTGGGGAAGACACTGACCAGGCACATCCATGGGCCCAGCTGGCCTCAGAGCCAGTTGGGGGGCTGCTTGCGTGCTGAGGCTTTTCCAACAGTTCAAGGGAAGGTGGGGGCTCAGAACCAGTGGGTCCTCTCTGTGACTCCCTCATGCTACCTGGAGCTTAGATCACAGGGCTTTGCTGGATCCTCTTAAGGGCTGTTAGGGGCCTGGGAGCTCAGTGGCCTGGGCCAGGCCTGCCCCCACGGGCTCTGGGATCTGTCTGCTTGCTCGGCCAGCTCCTGGGGACATGGGGGGCCATGCGTTCCTGGGTGTGGTAATTGTCAGTTGAAACACGTTTTTCCCTTTTCCGTTCTCGTGTCCTGCGGGGAATTTTTGATGCAGCAACAAGGCTGCTGGTCATGGGAAGGCCAGACAGAGTCTCCAGCTCCTGTCCTCCCTCCAGCCTCTCCTCCCAGGATAACGGGCAGGGGTGGGGATAGCTCTGGGTGGGCAGGGGCCTGGGCAGAGGGTCCAGGTGGGCAGCACTGCTCTGTGCTGCTGCAGGAAGAAAGGGTAAGACTAGGGAGGGCCACAGCTCTTCCCCGGCAGCATGGGCACTCATGTGAGAGACAGAGAAACGGACTCAGGGAGGGAGGGCACAAGCTGTGCTGTCCAGGAGAAGGGAGACCTGTCTGCGGGGTCTGGACCCGAAGCCCAGAGGGCTGGATGCCCGGGAGTGGGTGTGGGGCATGGGTCCAGGAGCCGCAGGGGAGTGAGCAGCCCTGGGCTGGGTCCTTGGCCCCATGTCAATGCAGCGTTTATGTCCTGGTTGTGAGCGAACATCTGGTCACACCTCAGGCCATGCGTCTTAGGGTCTCAGACCCCCCAGAAAGCTTGAGACCGGCCTAGAGACCAGAGCCCCAAAGAGGGCGAGGCTTGGGCCTGGGGGCTCCAAGTGCTGGAACACCACAGTAACCAACGACATATCCCATAGTGCCAGGCTCAGAAAGTGGGGTCAGGGCAGCCATTGGCGGGGCTCAGTGGCCTTCGAGGCTGGGGCAGGAGGCCAGAAGGGTCAGCCTGGGGTAGGGGGCTCCTTGGGAGGTGAGTGACACCAGGAGGGAACAGACATGAGGGAGTACCTGGGGGCTGTGGGCCCAGGATGGTCCAGGTGTACCCTAGACAGCAGCCAAGAGCCAAAGCATCCCTTCCCAGTGCCGCACAGAGCCAAGGTAACGTGGGTACTGGTCCAGCGGATTTAGGCTGAAAACCTGGGCCTGGTCCTGCTCTGCCCTGGAGGAGTGTCCCAGGATTCAGGACTTCTGGTGCTAAGATCTAGGCCCTCACCTGGGATCAGCCCTCACCTGGTGTCAGAGAAGAGGTGGGGAAGTTGACCTCCGCATGTCGGGTGGCCGCTACCTCCCAGGGCTGCTGTGGGCCAGAGTCTGGACCCAGGAAGTGACTCCCAGCTCTCAGAGCTTGAGAGAAACTTGGAGGGAGCTGGGAGCCTGGAGAGCTGCATGCTGAGGGCTCACCTTTGCTTCCTTGGCTGAGCGAGAAGAACTTCAAGGACAGAGGCAGGGCTGGCCCCCTGGAGCCCTCCAGCCCCTGGGCTCCCTAAGAGGACGGGGCCCCAGGGGACTTGCTATATCCTGGTCACAGTGAGCACCCCTGAGTCCTGTGCATACTCCTGCTGCCCTCCACTCATGGTTCTGACCATGGACCCTTGGCCTCTGTGTGTCCCATGACCCTGGTCTGATATTTAAACTCCCACAGCCTCAGTCTTATCTCCCACCTGGGCTGGGACCCACATGTGCCCACAGCACCTCACAGACAACAGCCCACCCACATTGGAGCCGTGAACAGTGTGGACGCAGTTGGGGCAGCGTGGATGCAGTGTGGATGTGGTGGGGGGTAGTGTGGACGCAGTAGGGGGCAGTGTGGATGCCATGGGGGCAGTGTGGACGCCATGGAGCAGTGTGGACGCCATGTGGGGAAGTGTGGACACCTTGGGGAACAGGGCCAGGCAAGCCCCAGGTGGATGCTTGACTCTGGGTTCTGGGGCCTTCCAAGCTTGGCCTCCAAACCCCAACCACGGTTGGAGCCTGACAAGCTCTTGGGCCTGCAGGTCATGGGCCCTGTCCTGGGCTGCCAGGCCCTCCCTGGGATGGGCACACGTGCTGCAGGTGCCAGCGTGGGCTGCTCGCCTGCCTCCATCCTGTCCCTTCCCCACATGCCCCAGAATCTCAGGCCTGGGCTCCTTCCCCCATGGCCAGTGCCCCCAGTACCCCCACAGCCTGCACTTCCACCATGGCCAGTGTCCCCAGTGCTTCCATAGCCTGCACCGGACGCCCTGGATGATGGCACTGGCCTCTGCTCCCCCGTGCGCCTGGAGGAAGTTGAGTCCCAGGACCTAGCAGGGCACCAGAAGAGCTAGCTGTTCATGGCGCCACTTCAATGTAACCAGGGAGGGAGGGACACAGGCCACCATCTGGAAAATCATGACAGGGTCACTGTCCACTCTAGAAACATCAGACCCAAATTGAGATCCCGAAGCCTGGAGGTCTCACCTGGGGCCACCTCCTTCGTGGGCAGAGGGGCCGGTTGGGGGGGCTGTGGAAAAGAGAAAGGAGGGAGGAGAAGGATTGGGGGTGGGGGAAGAGAGGAGGGGAGGGGAGGAGGAAGAGGAGAGGAGGGGATAGAGAATGAAGTGGGAGCAGGGGGAGGAGTGGCCGGTGCTCTTGGCCAGGACTGGACTCCATGAGCTGAGAAGACCTCTGCGTGGGTCCAGCCCCAGCTTCCAGGGTCATGGCCATCAGCAGTGGGGACAACAGGGCTGTCAGGCTGGCTGATGGATGAACACATGGAGGCCAAGGGACGCTCAGGGTGATGGACGAGGTCCCTCAGCATTTAAATGTCATCCACCCAACAGCTGGACTTGCAGATGAGGAAGCAAAACACTGAGGCCAGCTCAGCCCACCGCAACGCCACACTTCGTGCTCATGACGGCCTGTGGAGCACTAGTGCTCTGGCTTCAGCACCTGACCACTGGCCCAGGACTGCCCCCATCGTCTGCCCCAGGACCCCCTGTTGGGTTCTGCTCCAGGACCCCCCTCCTCTGCCTCAGGACCCTCCCACCCTGCTGTCCATCACAAGGGTGCTTCTGTCTGCTCCTGGTCCTCTAGAAGCTTCCAGGACAGTTTGCAATGTTCATTTCCTTCGAGACATGCTGACCCATCCCACCTGCCCCCCCATCTTGGAGGGAGGGTCTCTGTCTACCACTTTGTTCTGGGTGCCTGTGCTCTAAGGCCACAGGGTTTGGGGAGAGAACTGGAAAAAAGTCCTTCTGCAGTTCACCTAGAAAAACGATGAAGACAACAGTCAGGAAAGCTGAGAAACGAAGGTGCCAGTTCCTGTGAGGTGTTAACACGTCCTCTGTGGCTGTAATCACTCATACAGGGCGGGCTGGGCTCAGAAATGAAACAGACCAGAGTCCAGGGTGCCCCCAGGGAATGAGGCATCAGCAGAGGAGGGAAGGGCATCCCACCAGGGGAAACATATGGCAGGTCCCTAAGCAAAGTAAAATACAGATGGAATTTTATGTGTAAAATCCATAAAATCATAAAAGAATGAAAAGAAAATACAGTGAATATATTTCTAACGTAAAGAATGGGAAGGCTTTTGAAAGCAAGACCTAGAGCCCAGAACCTTCCAGGAAAAGACTGATAAATTCAATTCCATAGTCATTTAAAATTCCAATGCAGAACAACAGAAATGACACCCTCAGGAACAAAGTTGGCATTACTCATCAAGAAGCAGGTGAATGTTTGTAACTCTTGCTCCAGTAATCCACTTCTAGAATTATATCCTTTTTTTTTTTTTAAAGATTTTACTTTTTTCCTCTTTCTCCTCAAAGCCCCCGGTACATAGTTGTATATTCTTCGTTGTGGGTCCTTCTAGTTGTGGCATGTGGGACACTGCCTCAGCGTGGTTTGATGAGCAGTGCCATGTCTGCACCCAGGATTCGAACCAACGAAACACTGGGCCGCCTGCAGCGGAGCGCGCGAACTTAACCACTCGGCCACGGGGCCAGCCCCTAGAATTGTATCTTAAATCAAAAATCAGATGTGGATAAAGATTTATGTACAAAGACATTCATTTCAGCATTACTTTGAAAATCAAAGACACCCTGGAATGTTCCAGGTGTTAGTAAGTTCTGACGGGGTCGTGACGGGGGGAGACGATGTTCTCAGAGAGTAGTGATGGAGTAGTGAAAGCTCGCTGGTGGCATAGATCTAAGGCACCTCGGTAAAGGGGAACCGTGAAACTGTAGGATGTAATCCCAAGTGTTATGTACAACAAACGTGTGTGAATATGTGTGTGGCTCTGGTGTGTTTGAGTGGCTGTGTGCACACCTGCGTGTGCAGGTATGCATAAAAGCTTGGTAGATGCTTGAAAATATCAACAATATTACCCCACATCACAGGGAGAGGGACCTAAAGGTGCTGGGGGAGCCGAGGGCCCAGCTGCCTGCCCCCACACAGCCATGGGCTCCACTCATCCAAAAGGGCCCCCAGGACCCTCCCCCCAATGAACCCCAGAAGCCACGACCTCCTCACTCACCTCGATGGGTTTTGTTGCTTCTAGAACTTCTTACAAATGGGATCCCTCAGCCCACTGTCTTCTGTCTGTTTCTCAGATCACCGTGTTGTGGAGGGCGTGGTGCTTCATTCCTCTCCATCATGAGAAGCATCACTGATGAATGGACCACCGTCTGTCACCCATAGATGGACATGTGGGCCTGGTCTTGGGCAATTGCAAATGAAGCTGCTATGAACACTAGTATATAAATCTGTGCTTCTGCTTCCTCTGAGTAAATCCCAGGTGTGGAACTGCTGGGTTGTGCATCTATTTTTGGTAGAAACGGTTTCACCAGCAGGTACGAGCGGTTCTGTATCTGCATCTACCTGGAATCAATTGTACTTTGGGTGCATTTGGGGAATGAAATTCTTTTTTTTTTAATTGAGTTCATAATAGTTTACGTGATTGTGAATTTCAGTTGTAAATTATTTCTTATCCGCCAGCATAAAAGTGCTCCCCTTCACCCCCTGTGTCCTGTCCCCAGCCCCCCTCTCCTGGTAACCACTGAACTGTGCTCTTTGTCCATGTGTTTATTTATCTTCCACATATGAGTGAAGTCATATGGTGTTTGTCTTTCTCAGTCTGGCTTATTTTGCTTAACATAATACCCTCCAGGTCCATCCATGTTGTTGCAAATGGGATGATTTTGGTTTTTTTATGGCTGAGTAGTATTCCATTGCATATATATACCACATCTTTATCCAATCATTGGTTGATGGGCACCTGGATTGTTTCCATGTCTTGGCTATTGTGAATAGTGCTGCAGTGAACATAGGGGTGCATATGTTACCTTGGATTGTTGATTTCAAGTTGTTTGGGTAGATACCCAGTAGTGGGATGGCTGGGTCATATGGTAGTTCCATTTTTAGTTTTTTGAGGAATCTCCATACTGTTTTCCACAGTGGCTGCACCAGTTTGCATTCTCACCAGCAGTGTATGATGGTTCCCTTCTCTCCACACCCTCTCCAACATTTGTTATTTTTAGTCTTAGTGATTATAGCCATTTTAACAGGTATAAGATGGTATCTTAGTGTAGTTTCAATTTGCATTTCCCCGATGATCAGTGATGTTGAACATTTTTTCACGTGTGTATTGACCATCTGTATAGCTTCTTTTGAAAAATGTTCATATCCTCTGCCCATTTTTTAATTGGGCTGTTTTTTTGTTGTTGTTCAGTTGTGTGAGTTCTTTATATATTATAGAGATTAATCCCTTGTTGGATATATGATTTGCAAATATTTTCTCCCAGTTGATGAGTTGTCTTTTTGTTTTGATCCTAGTTTCTTTTGGCTTGCAGAAGCTCTTTAGTCTGATGAAGTCCCACTTGTTTATTTTTTCTTTTGTTCCCCTTGTCTGAGAAGACATGGTATTCGAAAAGATCCTTTAAAGTTCAATGTCAAAGAGCGTACTACCTGTATTATCTTCCAGGAGTTTTATGGTTTCAGGACTTGTCTTCAAGTCTTTGGTCTATTTTGAGTCTATTTTTGCACATGGGGAAAGATAATGGTCTACTTTCATTCTTTTGCATGTGGCTGTCCAGTTTTCCCAACACCACTTATTGAAGAGACTATCTTTTCTCCATTGTATGTTCTTAGCTCCTCTGTTGAAGATTAGCTGTCCGTAGATGTGAGATTTTATTCCTGGGCTTTCAGTTCTGTTCCATTGATCTGTGTGTGTGTTTTTGTACCAGTACCACGCCATTTTGATTACTGTAGCTTTGTAGTACTCTTTGCAGTCAGGGATTGTGATGCCTCTAGCTTTGTTCTTTTTTCTCGGGACTGCCTTAGCAATTCGGGGTCTTTGGTCGCCGGAATGAAATCCTTTTCACAGGGGGCTGCAGGAAGTCCCTTGTGAAACACTAACTCTGCCTGGATTGAACGTTTCGTAAATTCAGACTTAGGACCACGGGAGCTCCCTTGAAGCTGGGTTAATGGGGAGAAGGGCTGGGGTGGGAGAGGCTTTTGCTAGTTGGGGGCATGAAGCTCCTCTGAAAGACCTTGGGCAGCAGAGCCACGGGGACAGGGGCTGGCTGGGACTGGGTGTCCAGCTGCATCAGGAGAGGTGCCGAGTGCCAGGCCTGGGGGCACTTCCCCCCCATCCCCATCCCCCTCCACCCCCTTCCCCAGCTCCCCACCTCAGCTCCCGGGGCAAAAACCTAGAGCAGGGATGGTGTCCCAGGCAGGCTGTGGGCCCATCAACAGAACAGTGGAGGGCCCGGCACCCAGTGGGGAGTGAATGATTGAATGAACTGTGTCCCTCAGCTAGGGACCTGCTGCCCTTTCTTATATTGTCTTCTGTCTTCCCGGAAGTGGTGGAGGGAGTTGGTGGAAGGTGGAGACGGTGCCAGAAGCTGGACAAGTTCACAGCCAGGCCAGTGGTTTCGCTTCTCTGGACGTGGGCGGGCAGGCATCTGGGATGGGAGCCTGGTGACAGATGATGGGTTTACCAGGCGCAGGCACATTCCTGCCCCGCGCGGGTCAGTCTCCAGGCCCCTCAAGCTTAGCCGGATTTAGCTGCTGATCCCTGCAGGGCAATGGGGGTTTTCATAGCCCCCAAACTGGGCCACAGGGCCCAACAGGCCTATCTCAGGCTCCCTGGCCCCGGGAGAGTGGCCTAGCCCAGTCCAGGAGCCTGTGGAGCCCCACCCTCCCACCTTCTCTGGGTCCCCAGCAGAGAGGGCAGGAAGAGCTCAGCTTGCTACAAGGAGGAGGCCCCAGTGCACAGACGCATGGACTTTGTGTAAGTTATTTATCAACAAAGAAACACACACTCCCACACACCCTGGACTCCTAATCTTCCCAGGAACTCATTCTTTGGGAAGTGAGTTGCACCTACAACCAGTGGACACCACTGTTTACCTGCCCGGAGTCTCTTTTGGAGACTGTCCTCACCAAATGAAGCTCTTGGGGACAGCGCCTGGGGCCATGGGTGATGACAGTGACGTGCTTGTGGAGTGGGATGTGGCCCTGCCCAGGAGGCACCTGTGCTGGTTTGCAGAGACCTGAGCTCTTACCTGATTCCACACCTGTGCACGCCTAGCAGACAGGTGTATCCCACCCGGGTTACCTGGGGGCTCCTTCATCCCTGGAGAAAGCATTGGAGCTCATCCCACGATGTGGGGCACCTTCCCCACCCCACCACCAGGCATGAGAAAGGTGGGAACCCCCATTCCTAGGGGGAGGCAGGGCTGGCCAGAGTCTTGCCTGGGCACCCCCACACCCACAAACCACCAAGCTGGGGACCCAGGAGCCCCAGGGCCACGCTCACAGGCAGGTTTATCCATTGGAATTCCAGACGGATGATGCTCCCAGCAGGAAGCAAGTCTGCCAACGGCCAGCAGCCAGGAGCTCCAGACTCTCGCCTTTCCAGGAGGGCTGAGTGCCCAGGCCCATGCCAGGGACAGGGGGCCAGTTCTCCTGGGACCGGCCCAGGCCCTAGAGGGAAGCCTGTGCCCTGAGCTGCCCAGGGCAGGCCCACAGGCTGGACGGCTCTGTCCTGCACCTCTCCCCACCTGCAGCTGTGGAGACCGAGGCAGGGTGAACCTGGGTGGTGAGTGGGGTCAGAGTGGGGAGTAGCTTCTGGTGGCTGGCGGCCTGGGGGCTCTGGTCTAGTGTTCCAGCCCCTCTCTGCCCTCCCTCTAGGCGAGCACACCACCAGGCTATCTCTTTTACTAAATTCTCTTATTCCTGTTCAGAGTTGAGGAACTGGGACTCGAGGGGCTGCTCAGGTCACATGAGACCCACAGGCAGGGGTCGAGCATGAAGCACTGGGTGCCCCTCAGCTCGGTGGGTCGTGGCCACCCTTTGCCCTCCGTGGCCTCAGACACCACGAGCATGATTGAAAGCCCAGAGCCTGTGTCTCAACCCAAAACTATGTGTCAGTGTGAACTCCGAGGCTGCCGGGCGTGGCCCCTCTGTGCTGGCCGCCCTGCTGAGATTTCTCCCCAGGAGCTGGGGAGAGCCAGGGCTGGGCCTGGGGCCTGATGGGGGTGGGGGGCACCTCTGTTTCTGCTCTCAGCTTTCCAACCCCCTATCCTGCCCCTCCCCGCATCTCTCCCTCCTCCCCCTAGCCCAGGGCAGCTGGGTGGAGCTCAGCTGGACCCTGTGTGCCCCACTGGCGGGCAGGGGGCAGCAGGCGGCTGGCGGCCAGGAGCCTTCCCTGCAGGGGATGTGGCTGGGAGGTGGCCCTGGGGTAAGTGACTTTAGGGGTTGGGGGAAGAGTGCCTGAGCTGACAGCAAGGTTGGGGCGCTAGATGGGGTCTTGTGGGTGGGTCCTGACCGGGGCTGAGGGGTCTGGGCTCCCCTCTGAGGGGCTTGGTGCCTGAAGCCCCTGAACACGCGTGTCTGAGCCAGGCCCCGGCTCCACCCTGGGAGGAAAGACCACAACCTGGATGAGAGGCCTTAGCAATGGCTCCAGGGGGTGGGAAGGGTGTGGGGGGCGGGGGGCTGATGGGGACAACTGACCCACTCCACATTGGCCGCTTAGAGACGGGCACAGGAGAGGGCCCACTGCGCTGCCCCCCCTCACTGCCATGTCCCCCTCATGTCACAAGCCCTGCCAGCCCCCAGAGCCCCCACAGGTAAGGGCGGGCCAGGGACCCTGGGCAGGGGGCAGCAGGTGTAAACAAGTGGCCCACTTCTTCCTGGGGATGAAGCTTTGGTCCAAGGACCACCCTGGGGGTGTGGAGACCCTGGACAGTGCCCGCCTCCCCTATTCCCCTCCCTCTCCCCTCCTCTTCCCCGTGCACTGGAATTTTCAGGAGCGCGGGAGGAGGCAGGTGAAGGCCCCCAGGTCCCCTTAACCCAGGGACGGCCAGCAGGGGCAGGAGCTCAAGCCAGTAACCGGTCAGCTGTGTGACCGCAGCAGGCTTCTGAGCCCCCGCCTCTCATGTCCACTGGGCTGGGGGTGGTAGCCACGACCCCCACGATGCAGGGTGGAGAGGAGCCTGCACTGGGGAAGGCGCCTCCCAGAGCCCCAGCCCTCCCAGGGCCCCCACTGGCCTGCGCAGGAATGGGGGACCAACCGCACCCCAGCCCCACTGTCTGCTTGGCCTCTAAGGTACTAAGACGGAAGGAATGTCAAGGTGGGGCCTCGAGATCTGCGGGGCACAGAGCTCAGGCATCGTCCTGGTCACCTGGCCGCAGACTCTCCTGGCCACTCCACGGGGCACAGCGTGCTGGCCGGCGGGGACATCTAGGCCCCCTCAGTGTGGAGGGGCTGGCAGGACAGTAAACAGGAGCCTGCAGGGCCCCTTCCGGGGAGGAATGGGGGTCCATACAAAGTGAGTTGAGGGCTGGCCACGGCCCTACACTTGGTCCTGAGACATCAAGATCAGGAAGCAGAACTCCGGTCTTTCCAGCGTCAATGGGTGGAGAAGCCCTGGGACGGGACTGGGTGTGCCCGGGGCCAGAAGGGGAAGTGAGCATTGGTCCACTGGTGCTCTCTCCTCCTTGGCCTCAATTTATTTCTACTTTGTCTGTCTTACCACTTTGTGGATGCTCCCCAGATTATACATACAGTTTGGGGGACAAACTCTTGCTGCCCCCACCTGCCCCTCTAACCGCCTTCTCAGCTCCAAGCCCTGCCGGGGGGCACTTGCAGATGCCTGAGTGGGGTGTGACTGGCTTGGTTTCCAGAAGATGCTGTGTCAGACAGGACTCGCATCGCTGGTGTCTTTGGTCCTGGGCCCCAGTCTGCCTCCCAGAGCCACGCTCTCTCCAGAACCTTCTCCAGAGCTGTCATGATTGCAGATTCTGCCTCCCTGAGTGGAGGCTGCTGGCCCCACATGGCATCGTCCACATTCAAGCCGATGTTCAATGGGCCAGGTGGTCTCTGAATTCAGATGAGGCCAGGAGAATGACTCTTCAGTGTGTTCACAAACAGGACTTTCCACCTGGGGCACCGGGATCCCATCCTGAGGAAGGAGGAGTGTCAGCTCGCTGCCAGCTTCCAGGCCCCTGTCGCCAAGCGCACATCAAAGCAAGCACGCGGGTGCTCAGGGAGGAAAGCCGATTTCCTTAATTTACTCACGGACGAAAAATGATTGAAACCACAGAGGAAATGATTCGAAATTGAAACAGCAAATCAAAGTCCGGGATGATCTGTAAGGCACCTTGTTCAATGGAAATGGGCTGAAATGGGAGGGACTGAGGCGTATGTTCAGGGAGGGTGCCGCGGACCGCGTGGGCTACGTGAGCACTGGGTCTGCGATGCCGTGGTCAGGGTCGCAGGTGAAGGCGATGGTGACGGCGTAGCGGGTGCCCCAGAGGACCTTCTCCACCCGGTGCAGGTTCTCAGAACCCGAGGTGAAGAAGGACACCCGACCTGGGAGAGAAGGAGAGAGAAGTGAGCACAGAGGCGGCACACACGGCCATGGGCTTCAGAGGACCTGCCGTTCAGGCGGCCCCAACACAACAGTCGTAACAAATCAACACCACCAACCAGGAGAGCTGGAGCACTCACCCGCTCCAGGAAGGGCAGAGGCAGGAAGCGGGAGGAGGTCGGGGAGAAAGACCAGCAGCACCTAGAGCGCCAGCAGGCGAGCCCTCCACGTGGGATGAGGGCGCCCCCGCCCCGCCCCAGGGGCTCCGTGGTGGGGGGAGCCCAGACTTGGGGACCAGGTCCTGTGCGCCTGCCCAGGGTGCCCTGACAGCCTCGTCATCTCCCCGGGCCCGCCTCTCACAGCCTTTCAGGTCCGACGTTAGGATCGTATTTCTAATCACATGCGAACGAAACGAAACCCGGAGAGTGAAGACAATGTTTTAACGGGGTCAGGAAGGACAAGTGAAGACGAGATGCTGGAGGAGCAGCTCCCAGCCCCGCGGAGACAACAGACAGACTTGGGAGGAGCTTCGAGAGTCCACGTTGTTTTCAGAGAACTCCGCGTCTCTGCCTCAGGATTTAACTGGCCTCACACAGGCCACTGTAGAAGTCTTTACGACAAGTGAGTTGACGTCACAAAGTCGTCAGGGATGAGGAGCCCAGGGTCCAGAGACTCCACGTTCCCGCCATGCGGCCTGGCTCCAAACCACCTTGTGTGGCCGTTTCACTTCCCCTCAAAAGTCACTGCCAGGAACTCCAATGCTTCCTCGCCTGTTTGTAACTTGACTCTAAACCTCTGGAAAGGAGTAAAGTCCGCCCCAGACGTGCGCTGCTTCCTGGTTGCCACAGAGAACCGCACCCCACCCAGAAACTGTGACACCACGGACACCTCTGGGTGTGGGCCGGGGACTCCCGGGACCTGACGTGGCAGCTTCGCCCTCCTCCAGGCCAGCTGGCTGCCCGGCAGGAAGGAGACGCTTCCCCAGAGAAATCTGGACTCACAGTGCCTTCCGAGGGTTATGTTTCTAAGACACTTTGTCCTCAGTTCCTTCCAGGTTTAGTCCAACCTGAGACATGGCACAAGCGGCCAGGCCCATCTGCACAGAGAGGCCAGAGGAGAGAAATCTCAGGGCAGAAGAAGATGACCTGAAGAAGTAATGACCAAAACTTTGCCCAACGTGATGAAAAACTTTGACTTTTCCATCCAATAAACTTAGCAAACCCCAAGTGGGATAAATACAAATAGATCCACATGGAGGCGCGTCAGAGTCAAACTGATGAAACGAAAAGGTGAGTCTGGAGGCAGCAGAGAAAAGGCACCTGAGAAAAAGCTGTGATGCAGATCTCACCTCCGCAAGAGTGGAACCAAGCAAAGCAGGCCCATTTCTTTTTTTCTTTTTTGAGGAAGATTAGCCCTGAGCTAACATCTGCTGCCAATCCTCCTCTTTCTTTTATTCTTTTTTTGCTGAGGAAGACTGGCCCTGAGTGAACACCCATGCCCATCTTCCTCTACTTTATATGTGGGACTCCTGGCATAGCATGGCGTGACAAGTGATGCCTGTGTCAGCATCCAGGATGCAAACTGGCGAACCCTGGGCCGCTGAAGCAGAACGTGAGAGCTTAATCACTGTGCCACCGGGCCAGCCCCAGCAGGCCCATTTATAAAGAGAAAGGAAAGTCCCATCACTCCAGAATTTCATAGCCAGTGACAATATCCTTTACAAAAGGTACAACGAGGACATTTTCAGAGACATCATCGCCAGCACTGCAAGAAACGCTAAAGGCTGAAGAGAAATGATAGCTGGTGGAGACCTAGTCTACAGGAAGGAGGGAGAGCGCCAGACAGAATAAGTAAGCGGGAAAATACAACACATCGTGGGAACTTCCACAAGAGACAATAAGCTATTTACAGAAAAATGACAGCTATTTGACATATCCTTATTTGTTGGTGAGCCGCGTGCATCGCCCTCCCTGGGCCAAAGGCCACGCTCCCGGTGATGTGCAGTGACGGACGCGCCTTACTGAACCCCGGGGCTGGGACTGGACAGGCTGATGTCACGAAATGACATCGCTGACTCACCTCTTGTCTACTTGGTATGCAAATTCTCTGACCCAAGCAAACCTGTACAGAAAAGGCCAGCACAGGCTCTACAATTTTCCCTACGGCCCTTTCTTATTTTTAATGAACCAGCAATTAAGCTCTCCACCTAAGTCTGACAGCTCAAAAGCCCACAGTAATTAAAATAGTGATAGGTACTACAGCAATGCCCTGGAGGAGCCCAGTGGCACAGAAATGATCAGCCGATGGGAGGAAATCGCCCCAAGCAGGGACGGCAGGCCAGCTCTGGGAACCCGCCCCCACAGGTGAAAGCAAAGACAGGCTTGTAGTTTTACTGAGGCCGTTGACTGTCTGATGGTACAGTAGCCCCCAGCTCCACAACCAGGAAACATTTCAGTGTTCAGAAAAAGGTGCTTTGTGGCTTCTTATTTTCTTCAGGAAACAACTATTAGCTTATCATCCACTTCCTTAAAGTGTCGGCACCAGTGGAAGAGTAAGGAGCACGTGGTGCTGGGACTCAGCACCAGGGCCGGGGAGGAGTGCTGAGCAGGAGACGCCGAGGGAGCAGAGCCCCTGACCAGCAGACGGCATCTGGACTCGACAGAAGCCCCTGAAACCAACTCCACCGTTTCCGTGAATGTAGCCCATTTTTATGAAGTTAGAGAAACGCAAATGGATTTTAATATCTTTATAAAATACAATGCACACTTGTGCTTGGATTTCTGAAAATTTCTGAAGTTAGTGTCAGGAGCATCCAAAGTCGGTCACGTGTCGACATCTTAGCAGGTGAAGTCAGAAACGAAGGTGAAGCTCGGCTGCAGGTGGCACTGAGGCCGAGTCCTGACCATCAAACACCCACTGGACACGCACCAGCCCTGAGGACTCAGCCCGTCCCTTCTGCCTGAGCTCCCAGGGAGGTGGCCCGACGGCTCAGGTCAGCCCCAGATGGGGTGCCCAGGTCTCACTCACCCCCAGTCTCCTCCAATCCCATTTTCCAGAGCAGCAGCGATGCCAGGCCCCATCACCATCCCCACTCGGCCTCCGTGGAGGGGTCCTTTACACCGCCGGGAGGACCAGCACTGCTTCCTCAGACCCCATCCCACACCATGGACTCCAGCCCTCGCACCCTGCACACAGTGCTCTGCCCCCAGGCTCTTGATCTGCTAGCCACAGGGTGGGGCCCAAGGTCTTCTCCAATCCCCCTACCCCAACACTCACAGCTGCAGGGGTCAAGGCCCCTCCACCTGCTGACCTGCGCCAGGCTGCACCCCTCTTGCACTCACCCCACTGATGGAGGGGAGTACCCCTGGACTGTTTAATTTCCTTTCTATGCCTTTTCATTTCCAAGCTACTTTCATGTCTGACTGAGGGCTACTCGAAGAACAGTCTGGACCCACTGTGAAGGACTGCCCCACGGCCCATGAGAACATTCTGAACCAAGGCAAGTGGACAGCCTTGCTGTCTGACTTGGCTGCCACTAGGCGGGAGCAGATGCCAGCTCCATGGCCAGTAAGCAGGTGAGGGTGATGCCATGGGGACAGGTGAGACACGGCAGCAGGTGAAGCAGCAGTGTAGTCTGAGGTGCTCAGGTGGGAGCCAAGTGGCTGGGCTCTGTCTGTGAGTCTCAGCTGCGGCTGGTCCGAGGCCTGGGCTACCCCTCAGGAAGCCCCCCGGGAGACCCCTTCTCTCCCCATCCCTCCCCCAGGACCTGGGCTTACCTTCCCCAAAAGTTCAAGAAGGGAGGGAACAATTCATTGACTCAACACGTGCTCACTGGGCAGTGCAGAGTGTCCGCACTGTCCTGGGGGCAGCAGAGGCTCTGGGACTACGAGGTCCAGGGAGGCAGGCCCTGGTGCTCAGTGTGGCTATGGGCATTATTAGGTTGGGAGCATCACCTCATCTGAAGCTGCTGAGTCCCTCTGGGAAGGGACAGAGCAGGGGCCCACTGCAGGGGACGGTGGTGGGACCACCTGCACACAGGGCATGGGCCAGGCTCTGGGAACACGCTCTGCTGTGATGCAGTGAGTGACCACAGTCAAGCCTGCCTCACCTTCTGAGGAATGGGCCTCCTGGGTGTCGCGGGTGGATCCAGGCAGCTGCTGGCCGCCTGACATACAGCAGGCGCTCCATAAATGCAGCATCGCTCCCTTGAACCCCGCCCCACAGCCCCAGGGCCACCACCTGCGTGTCCTACCGGCTCTGGGCTCCACTGTCTTGTTGGCCCCCTCCTCCATGAACACAAACCGCCCCCCGCCGAAGTCATCCAGGTAGTCGGAGAGGTACAGCAGCGAGGTGTAGTCAAAGGAGCCATAGGTCACCTGCGGGCAAGGAGCAGGGGAGCGCGTCACCCTTCAGAGTAAACGACATGTGTGGGCCTCGTAAATGAGCCACTCGGGGCCTTCACAACATCAGAAAAACCTCTGTCGAGCCCACATCATGCTTTCTGCCGGGGCTCCCACACAGCTCAAAGGCCGAACAGCCATGTTCCCACACAGGCGGCAAGTGCAGGGCGTGCGCAGAAGAGTCCGCTGGGGTGATTCTCCGGACAGTGGCCGAGCCACCTGCTCACCAGCAGGCCCACCTCCCATGTCAGTGCACGGAACAAGCCGCAATGACAAGTGCGTCCGCTCTGTCTTCAGATGTGGGGCGACCTCAAGCTTTTTAAAAATTGTGGTAAAACACACATACCATACAATTTACCATCTGAACTGTTTTCAAGTAATTTTTTTTAAAGATTGGCACCTGAGCTAACAACTGTTGCCAATCTTTTTCTTCTTCTTCTTCTTCTCCCCAAAGCCCCCAGTACACAGTTGATTATTCTAGTTATGAGTGCCTCTGGTTGTGGCATGTGGGACGCCACCTCAGCATGGCCTGACAAGCAGTGCCATGTCCACGCCCAGGATCCGAACCAGCGAAACCCTGGGCTGCTGAAGTGGAGAGCATGAACTTAACCACTCGACCACGGGGCTGGCCCCTGTTAACCGTTTTTGAGTGTGCAGCTCAGCAGCCTTAGGTCCATTCACACTGTCTTGCAGCTGCCCCCACCTTTCATCTCCAGGACTCTTCATCTGCCCAAACTGAATCTCGGTCCCCATGAAACAACAACTCCCATCCTCTCCCCGAGTCCCTGGTCCCCCATCCTACTTTCTGTCTCTGAGTGTGACTCCCCCAGGGACCTCACACCCCTGGAGTCCTACAGTATCTGTCCTTTGTGTCTGGCGCTCTCTGTGAGGACGTTCTTTTGGAAGACCATGTGGGCAGTGCAGAGCAGCAGGCGAGGCATGGGGTCTGGGTTCTGGGCTCACGTTAGCGTGGACCCTCTGGCCATCGACCCCCTGGGCCCAGTGAGGAGCGTAAACGGGAGGCGGCTGTGGTCTCTTTCCTATGGACCCTTGAGGTCATTTCACAGCTTCATCTGCAGGCCTCAGGACTTACTGCAGGTCAGGGCACCACAGCAAGGTGTTTTCAATGCAAGATTCTTAAGGTTTGGTTTAAAATCTCATTTAGATTTCTGAAGTGGACTTGACAGTCTATACCAGTCCTCGACTCCTGCTTCTAAGCTATTGGATTTAGAAATATTGACTCTTAAATGATTTTATTGACACCTGTAGGCATCATGGGAATAGGAGACAGAAGCCCCAGACCAATCTCACGTGACACCTTTGATCGAGGCTCAGAAAGTGCAAAGCTCTTCACCCCCCCGGCAATCATCTATACCCTCTGTCACCATCACAATGGTCATCTCCTGACAGGAGCGGGGCTGACCAGGAGGGAGGGGAGCAAGCCTGCCAAGGTGACCGAGACCCACGTGGCCTCGGTCCATGCCCATCACCTTCTCGTAAATGGTACTGTGTGACGCCCCACGTCACCTGTGGGGCTGGACTCTTTCTACAAGACCTGGGCTCAGCCCCATGTCCCCCACCAAGACCCCATCTTGGGCCCCCTCATCCAGCATCAGTTCACCAAACACCAAAGTGACGTGAATCTGCGAACCACTCGGGGCAGTGCTTCTCAAACAGCTTCAGCAGTGACCTCACATCCATCGAAACCGTACGTGAGCCGCAAAAAACATAAAAGGGGGGTCCCAGAGCCTCTCTCCTACCCACCGCCCCCCCCCAGATACTTCAAAGGAATTCCACAAAAACCAGTGCCCTGGGGGAGCGGGCAGTCGGGAGGCAAGTGAATGCAGGTGGTCAGGTCAACGAACACAGGTGGGGTGACCAGGATGGCAAAGGCCCTCAGGGTTCTGCCTGGCATCTGTTCCCAAGGTGGCGGCTGGAGAGCTTTGCAGATGAGGAGTGGATGCCACTCCTGGGGTTCTGTCACGTCTGAGGACGTCTTCTTGCACGTCCACCCCATGGCTGGACAGGCTGCCCTGGGTCCTGCAGGCCACCCCGTGGCCTCCCGGCTCTGAGCATTACTCTGGGGATGTCTGAGGCTGCCTGATCGCCACTGTTGACTCGTTTTCCTGCCTGAAGAGATCTTCCTTACCTTTGATGTTTGATGGCTACGTTCAGTGTTGTTTCTCCTGAACCGAATCCTCCTGGTGCACAGAGGGCCGCTCTTCCTTTGTTGCAGGAGCTTCTCCAGAGCTCCATCCACGTGCGGGGCTCCCTTCTCCGCACACTGGGCGTACCTATCTGTGCTCCACACACCTCTTTGCCCTCAGTCTGTAATACCTTGTTTTTTCCTCTGCAATGTCTACAATTACCTTCCACCAAAGGTCTCACCCTGGTCCCCTAGTGAAATAATGGATGGTTCTCAATGGATCAATGGCTGCTAAGGCCATGAGGTGAGAGCAGATGGGGACCTTGATCACGGATGGATCGGGCTGACATCTGAACCTGATGATTAATCCCTAAGCCCCCAGGACAGGGGAACAGAGGCTGTGTGCCCCCAGGTGATGCTGGAAGTCCCACACCCCCAACCTGAATCTGGCCAAGCCCCCTGACCCGCACTGGCCCACACGGGAGCCACTGGCCACATACGGCTACGTCAGTTTAAGTTAACTCAAATTAACTATATTTTGGGTTCCTCAGTTTCGTTAACCACATTCAACTCCTCACCGGCCACATGTGGCCCCTCCTCCATCAAGCTCAGTCAGTCGAGATTAAACAAACACCGGAAGGTCTGACCAGATTTCAGAGCAGAAGCCTCAGCTGCAAGCTGCTGTCCACACCTGCTCTTATTGCTCCTCCAAACAGATCTGCTGATTTCTCACCTCGCCTCCTTTTGTTCAAGCCTCAGAGACAGAAGGGATCGACCTGGTCCCCTGAGCACGCGCAGCTGGGGCGACGGCCGACAGCCCTCAGATGCTTCCCACAGCACATCTCCCTGGGCGCCACACGGGGGCGCTGGCGAGCCAAAGCAGGAAGTGGTTGCAGTACAGGGGAGAGGCTTCAGTGGGGACTGATGGAGATCATCGATTAGAGGGGGAGAGGCTTCAATCGGGACTGATCGAGATCATCGATTAGAGGGGGAGAGGCTTCAATCGGGACTTATCGAGATCATCGATTAGAGGGGGAGAGGCTTCAATCGGGACTGATCAAGATCATCGATTAGACGGGGAGAGGCTTCAGTGGGGACTGATCAAGATCATCAATTACAAGGGGAGAAGCTGCAGTCGAGACTCATCGAGATCATCAATCAGACGGGGAGAGGCTTCAGTGGGGACTGATCAAGATCATCAATCAGACGGGGAGAGGCTTCAGTCGGGACTGATCAAGATCATCAATTACAGGGGGAGAAGGTGCAGTCAAGACTCATCGAGATCATCAATCAGACAGGGAGAAGCTGCAGTCGAGACTCATCGAGATCATCAATCAGACGGGGAGAGGCTTCAGTCGGGACTGATCAAGATCATCGATTAGAGGGGGAGAGGCTTCAATTGGGTCTGATCGAGATCATCAATTAGACGGGGAGAGACTTCAGTGGGGACTGATCAAGATCATCAATTACAGGGGGAGAAGCTGCAGTCGAGACTCATCAAGATCATCAATCAGACGGGGAGAGGCTTCAGTCAGGACTGATCAAGATCATCAATTAGATGGGGAGAGGCTGCAGTCGAGACTCATCAAGATCATCAATTAGACGGGGAGAGGCTTCAGTGGGGACTGATCAAGATCATCAATTACAGGGGGAGAAGCTGCAGTCGAGACTCATCAAGATCATCAATCAGACGCGGAGAGGCTTCAGTCGAGACTCATCAAGATCATCAATTAGACGGGGAGAGGGTGCAGTCGAGACTTATCAAGATCATCAATTAGACGGGGAGAGGCTGCAGTCGAGACTCATCAAGATCATTGATTAGAGGGGGAGAGGCTTCAGTCGGGACTGATCAACATCATCGATTAGACAGGGAGCAGCTTCAGTCGGGACTGATCAAGACCATCGATTAGATGGAGAGACAGCTTCAATCAAGACTGATCAAGATCACTGATTAGGTGTGACTGTGTCTAAAGAAGAACAAAAGATGAAAGAGGGAAATGCAGACAGTCCCGTTGGTCAAGAGATCTTTCCGTGAAAAGTGGGGAGAAGGAGGGCCTCCCAGAGGATGTAGGCCCACGGGGAGACCACCTGGCGGCTGTGTGGACGACAGAAAGGGGGGTCCGGTGACACCTGGTGAAGCTCACAGCTTGGGTGGAGACAGTCTGTGCATTTGTGAACAAGCAACAAAGGATGGGAACTGACCCCACACTTCTTCGGAACGTGCATTTCACTATCTTTTCTTGTCACCATCACCAGAAACACATTTTATTTCCTCAACTGTGTCAACTAGATTTAGCGTGCACCCCAATCATCAAAGAGAAAGACGTTTAAAATCCTAAAAACAGAAATGCCGAAGAACAGATGCTTGGAAACCCAGACACAGCCGAGCTCGGGCAGCCAGGTGTGCTCCCCCTTCTACTCCTGCTGGGGCCATGCTGGAGAGCGGGACTCACCTTGTCCACGTGAGCATGCCAGTACTCGTCGTGAGCCGTCCGCGCTTCTGTGCTATTGATGCGGGAGAAGAACGTGGGCTTTGTCAGGTATAGTGAGGATGCGCTGATGCCAAAAGCCTGGGCGATTGCGAGCTGGACCTTCTGCCGCACATCCCTGCAGAGAGGACACACGCGTCACCTGCAGCAGCATTGCCTCAGAGGAGAGAAGTCTCCACGGGTCCCACAGAGCCCACACAGCACTTTGCTACAAAAAGACACGACTGGAGGAAGGTGGAACAACGAACAGACGCGCACACAGCATCCCGCGCATGTGTGATGGGATATCAAGTGCATGACCAAGAAGCTGAGGACCAGTTCTTTGTAGGAATGACCACAGCACCAGGCAGCCCGGGGCAGTGTCTGTGGGGACAGACAGGAGCAGCAATACAGGGTAAGTGGCACTCCGCACACGGCCCATGCATTCCCAAGCAGCACAGAGAGGCCTGGAAGAGGACCCTGGCCCTGGACTGAGGGATACACTGTGCATGGTCACAGCCCAACACAGCAGACGGGTGGTGCCCCATGGAGACGCTGGCCCCTCCCTGGCACGTCAGGGGGGCTGAACTCCAAGCCACACATATGCAGCTGTGTGGCAAGGTGCTCTAGGGTACAATTTACCACATCAGCATCCACGGTGGGGGCACCAGCCCCTCCCTGGACTGCAGCTACCAGCAGAGCCAGGCTCCATGGAGCTACAGGGAGGCAACTCTTTCTGGGAGGCCAGAAAGCAGGGGAGCTGCTGGACAGGTTAGCCCACATCTATCAGGTGCACACATATAACTACATACCTACCTACATATGTACAGATACACCCATATCTACCTACTATGTACATACATATGGATACACACATACGCCTAAACACACACACACTGACCAACCTACAAATGTACATGCTTACACACATATGTACACAAATATCCACCTACATAAGTCTACCTATGTGTGCACATGCCTACAACACACGTGCACACATACCTGCCTACATGTGTACATACCTACACAGCTGCACCTACATGCGCACATGCCCACACGTGCCTGTATGCATGTATGCATATACTTACCTACATGCATACATACGTGCACACACTTACATGCATACTTGGACACACACCTACCTACAGATGTACATACCCACACACGCACACACACCGACCTGCATGTGCACACACATGCACACACATTCCCACTTGCATGTGTTCATGCCTATACACATATGTACACAATACCTGGCTATATGTGCGGGTACGTGTACATACATGTATACACATGCCTACCTGTGCATGTACATACTTACACTCATATGTACACACATAGCTACCTACATGCATACTTGTCTACACACATGTACACACATACCTACCTACATACACAATACAAACCAATATACATCCCATACACATGCACAACACATGCCTGCATGCAAAACTACACCCATGTACATACCTGCCTATGTACACACAGCACAGCTACATACACACACACACCTCTACTTAGAAAGATGTCTGCACACATAAATGTACCTACATATCTGCTCACCTACGGAACATAATAAACTAGGTCCTAAAACCATGTGCCCAGTGGTACAGCCTGAGCACAACAGTACGTGAATCAGTCTAACATTTCCAAACAACTGGCTGATCCTTCGACATGCATGTCACTGGCTAAAGGGTGCCCCCATCCAGGCAAGGGCTCTAGCCGGGGATGCATCAAACTCTTCTAGGGACCCCCCTCAAAGTCATCTCAGTAAGTGGAAGCTTTATCTTACTATCAATGATAATGTTCATGGACCTTCTGCTGAACCAACAATTACATTCAAAGTGTTTCCACCCCTTCAGTAGGGTATGAGGTATTACGTTTTCAGTACCTCTTATCAACTAGGTCATAAACATTTTTTATGGGAACATCATTTATTTAGTTGGCTTAATTTTCTTAACCTTTGTTCACCTTCAGGCCTCGAAGCTTTGCAAACAGCATTCAGCCAAGTTTTGGAGTTGAACAAACTGAAAGAATTTAAAAGCTCATGATAGTCTTCCCTTTTTTCATCAAACAACAAACTCTTTTTTTGTATGATGCATTGATAATTAATAGACTCCTTTTGGAATTGATGCTTAGTTTTGCTCCAAATGGCAGACCACCTTTCTACGTGATTTTCTGCTTTCTTTGCTAGCTTCTTCCCTTTACTTCCACAGGGTCAGTGACCCTCACAACTTGTCAAATCCACACCAACTTCACATTTCCATCTGGGAAGTCAAAGAGAGAGCTCTGCCTTTGCTGGATACGCCTGCCTCCCATTTCTCGGTTTCCGTTACAATGACGGCTCCTGTGGGTCCAGTGCGCCAGGGTGCCCACAAGGACAGTCAGCCAGTTTTCACAATTCTGGCTTCTGCCCATCACACTGCACGTTCTCCCCAGTGTTCAGGTGACAAATAGCAACCAAGAAAAAACTGGAAGCAATTTGGTGGTTTCACCTTCTGCGCTATCCAGAAAAAGCCAGAAACAGTAACTTAGAGTCAAATAAAACTATCAGGAAAAGGTCCCGAGTGTTGGCGGTACACTGACCAACCCTACAACAATCCGAGGCGGTTTTCAGGGAATATTTCACACTGAAACGTTGGCCTTGAACATTAGCCTTAAAGCTGATCTCAGACGCAGTTCCTTCCAGCTCCACAAGATTGACAAAGTGGTGTATTTTGCATTTTGTGTGAATTATCAGAATCCTTTCACGGGAGACAGGCACAGCTCCTCTGATGACTGAGATGTCACTGACTTAAGAGTTCCCCCCAAAACTTTGCTCTCTTGTTTCAACAAATACATTTTCTGACAATCTAGACCATAAATGAGATCACACTGACATCCCGTGTTGGGAATAGTCTTGCCTCAAAATGTCCCATGTCTCAAAATGCTCAGTTTTAACTATAGAATACATGATGTTAAAAAAAGATCCTAGTGGTCCTCTCTAAACACAGCCATCTACTTTACAAACACTTTTTGATAATATATTTTTGGAAGTTTTAATTATTTTATTTAACTGTTTATTTTAATTGGTTGATTATTAGTTATTAATTATTTTAATAATCATGTTTTATCATGTGAAACAATAATTATATTTTACTGGTGACGTTCCTTTCATTTTCCCTCTTTGATTATTACAGATCTTTATTGAATCTGAAACTTTATCAGAACATGACGGGCGTCCTGATGGAGTCCGCGTTTAGCGCTTCCACCCTTTACTTGTCCTTTGAGCGCTGTCTGCATCCAGCATTCACACAGCTGGCAACAGTACTCAGGCTTCTTGTTGCAACAGTCAACTTAGTTTTGCTCCAGAAATACAAACTCTGTTTTGCTCATGCTGCCTTGTGCCACAGGTGTCCCGGGATCTGTGCGAGACCCCCGACAGCCCAGGTTGTGGTTGAGACCGACATCCCTTCCTCTCCGTAGGTTCAGGGGATTCATGTTTATGATACTCAAACAGGACATAAAATCCTCTGTTTTCCCTTCGTTCTGAGTGTTCATTTTTACATTCATAAAGCCTTGAATTCATAAATATCGAAATAGTGCTGCACACTTTCTACTGAACAACCACCACAGTGAAAAAAATCAACCAGTGAGGCCAGCAGCACTAGTCACAGGGTGATCACAGACCGGGCCCCTAAGCCACCCAGCGCCTGGCTCCAGGGGCCCCGAGGGCGGGTCAGATGTCACTGCCTCACGACACCCAGCACCCAAGGCTGAAACCACTGAGCCACATCAGAGTGTGGCATCAACTGACAGCACCAATTATTGCTGTTGCTACTTGTGCGTAAAGAGGTCATCAAACCTTCTCTCTGGACCAGCAGCTGCTTCACTTTCCAGCTGTTTCCCTGGAAACGTGATAAAGGGGATGCAGCAGCTGTGTTTCCAGGCCACATGGCTAAGGTAAGAATGACCCCTGGTGGTTAGGGATGGAGGACAGGTGCTGTGGTTATAAAAAGGCACCGGGGGTCCTTGTGGTGACTGAAACATTCAGGACCCTGAATGTGAGGTCCTTGCACGACCCACACAAGTGATAAAATTGCGCAGAACTAAACACACAAATAACAGGATCTGGCAGACGGGTGGGTTGTCTTGGTGTTGATTCCTTGGCGTCACGCTGTACTCTGGTTCTACAAGTGTTGGGGCGGCTCTTAGGGCCGTTACAAGAGCTGCCGGCCCATTCGAGGCTGGGTTTGCCCTCACTGGAGTGGTCTCACCCCCAACATGTGAGCTGTCATGAGGGGCCAAGAACAGGCCCAGGAGGACGTGAGGCGACGTGACCTCCGCTCAAGCTGCTTCCTGGCCTGTAACTTTCCTCGAGGTCATGTGAGCGGAATCATCTCACCGGATCCACAGCCACCGAGGCAGGTGCTGCCCTTTGCACCACTTACTAACCAATTAACATCCACGGCTGTTCCAGTAACTCCTACTAGATGTTGGCCTGGCTTGCAGAGAATGCAGAGGGAGCCCTGTGCCCCTGCGCTCACAGCACCCCCCACCACGTCTGACCTCACCATTTCTCTCCTCCTCACCGGTATAGCTGGAAGTCCTCTTCTGAGAAGATATTTTGTACTTTATCCCCAAAGTACCTGTGAAAAAATAGAGTGTTAACAAATGTAACATTTTATTCATTTTTCCTTTAAATTCAGTCTCTCCTCCAGCTAACCAGCACTCCCTGAGTATCAATGTGTCCTCATCTGGAAGCTGCGCTGTTTCTACAATAAGGATGTGATCAGAGGGAGGGAGGGAGGGTGGGAGCCCACCTGGCAGAGGGAGGTGGCACTTCTCCAGGCTGGGAGGATCAGACTCTGCAGGCTCCGTGGCCACCCGCACCTTTAGGAGCCAGGCCTGCCTCTCGCTTCTCCCATCTCTTCCTCTGACCCCATTTCTCAGCCCTGGGCAGGTCTCAGTTTCCCAGGAAGCCCTCAGTGCAGCACCAGACCGTTCCCTAATGCGTGGTGAACAAGGATCCTGCCCCTCAGACAGGCCCCCAGAGAAAGCCACACCTCTGGTCCTTGCCTGGCTCGTGTCCCTGACAGCTAATGTCACAGTTTACCCAGGACTTGAAGCCACTCAGGCCCAATACACACAAACCTCACTCAGGCGTCCCCAGCTAAGAAATGCACGGAGACGTGAGGTCAGGCCGCACAGTCAGGGTCGTGGCCCCTCCGGGCTCTCACCTGTACAGGTTCACAAAGTGCCTCCCGACAGACAGGGCCCCCGAGTGCAAGTCCAGGATGGACGCCTGGAAGAGACATTTGTAGGGCAAAGGGTGAGGGCTGTGGCCGCGGTGAGCGGGCTTTAGGGCCCTGAAGTCAAGCACGAGTCACCAAGATCCATCCCACATACAGCCCAGGTCAGGGAGACAATGCACACTGCCGGGTTTCAAGAAAAGTTGGACCCAGGGTGTGTGTAGGACGACCTCTTTCTCTGCTCCCTAAAGAGGAAAGACCAAACCCTTTAGTCTAACGTCCTGAAAACGGGCCAAAGACAGCCCCTGCAGATACATCTGCAAACTCTCGCAGCTGAAGCGCATCCCTCCCTCCCCTCCCCTCTTCCTGCAGCCTTGCTGAAGTATAACCAACACACTATGATCTGCCGTGATTAAAGTGTTCAGTCTGGTAACTTCTGATGTCAGTGTACACCCGCGAAACACCATCGCCAGCAAGATGATACACATCCTTCACCCCAAGTTTCCCACCACCACTTCGTAGTCCTCCTCCTCTCTCCACTCACCCCTCTCATCCCCAGGCAACCACGGATGTGCTTTCTGCCCTACAAGATTGATGTACATTTTTTAGAGCTCTAGGTAAATGGAACCATGGGGGCCTGTACTCTTTTTTGGCCTGGCTCCTTTTCGCTCAGCATAACCACTTTGTGATTCACTCACGTGGCTGCAGGCATCGAGTGTCCGTTCTATCTTATTGCCAAGGAGCAATCATTTCGTTTGAATGTGCCACAACCTGTTGGTCCAGCTACCTGTGATGGACATGCAGGCTATTCTCAGTCTCAGGCTCTTACAAGGAAGGCTGCTGTGGACAAGTCTGTGTGGACAGACGCTTCATTCTCTCAGTGAACGTCTAGGGGTGGACTTGCTGGGTCCTAACTTTTCAATAAACTGCCAAGTGTCTTCCACCCCCGAGCCCCCGCCTCTGTGGGTCCTTCCCCATGTCCTAGGAACTGCTGTCTTTCCTCGCTGATGCAGAGACCAGCCCAGGGGTTTGCTTGAACATAATTTGGGATAAAAAATGTTAACTGAGGGGCTGGACCAGTGGCGCAGTAGTTAAGTTCACACGTTCCGCTTTGGCGGCCCAGGGTTCGCCGGTTCAGATCCCGGGTGCGGACCTACACGCCACTTATCAAGCCATGCTGTGGCGGCATCCCACATATAAAGTAGAGGAAGATGGGTATGGATGTTAGCTCAGGGCCAGTCTTCTTCAGCAAAAAGGGGAGGATTGGCAGCAGATGTTAGCTCAGGCCTAATCTTCCTCAAAAAAAAAAGTTAACTGAATTTACAGGCATCAAACCTGGTTAATCCACCACAAGACAACTTCCTGAGTGAATGCTGAGCAAAGAGAAGACAAGTCCAGGCACAAACAGGTTTTTAATAGATATTCCCCCTGAACTGAACCAAACTGAAATAAAAGGAGGAGCTTAATTTTCAGAACTTAAAAGAGTTTGCAGAATAAAATTATGTGGATAATCATAGAAACACTTAAAAATTCTAGCAGAGTCTGTGAATTAATCTCCCTAGGGGTTTCGAAACACACGTGTAGACTGACTCGAGTCTGTGTTGTGACGGTAATTCAGCCATCACCAAACCTACATAGAGAGAGGCATCTTCCCACAGTTCCACACGCTGGGTCCATGTTCAGGGAGCCACACGAGAATTGGAGCTCACGTCAGGTGCCCTCGGGGCCAGGGCACCCAGAGGCTGCGCAGGAAGCAGGTGAGACGCAGGGCTGCACTGGCCCTGTCTCAGTTCCCTGCAGCTGCCGTAACTAATGGCCACAAACAGCAGGCTTCAAACAACAGGAATCTATCCTTTCACAGTCTGGAGGCCAGACATCCAAGATCCAGGGGTCGGCAGGGCCACACTCCCTCCAAAGGCTCCAGGGGAGGCTGCTTCCTTCCCTCTTCCGGCTTCTGGTGGCCCCAGATGTCCCTTGGTTCGTGGTCACATCCCTCCGTCTTCTGCCTCCATCTTGTGGCTTCTCCTCTCCGTATTTTCTCCTCTTCTGTCTCAAATCTCCCTCTGCCCTCCTCTTATAAGGACCCTCGTCCCTGGGTTTAGGGTCCACCCTGACAGCCCAAGATCATCTCATCTCAAGATCCTTAGCTTAATGACATTTGCAGACCTTTTTCCCAAGGAAGGGCCCACACACAGTTTCTGGTGGATGCATCTTTCAGGGGCCAGCACTGGGTCCCGGCAGCCTCACACCTGGCGCCAGGGCCAGCACTGGGTCAGTGGGGCCCCCGCCGGGGAGGGTGAGGAGCTCCACCAAGCAGGTGTGTCTCATTTCCCTGCAGCCCCTCCCACTGCCACTGGCCCTCCTCTTTCCAAGGCTGGTCATCCTCCTCATTCGGCTCCTAACTCGCCCTCCTCAGCTCCTGGCCTTTGACCTCCTCCGCCTGCCCCCACCCAGCCCAGCTGTCTAAAATGCGAACATGATCTGAAGCAGGCCAGCTGGGAACCCAGGAAGAGAGGGAACACTCTCCCTGCCACTGAACGTGGCTGCTGTGGTCGATGCTGGGGAGGATACAGGGCCTGTCCATGGTGGGGCTGGGGGCACCCTGCACATCAGCTGCCCTCTCCTTCCCCTTTCGGGAGAGCAAAGTCAAAGGGAAAAGAAAACTGAAGCAGATGGCACGTGACTCACCCCTCCATCGGATCCTCCCAGTGACAGCCCCTTCTCCGCTATGCTGTGGGGAAGATCATTTTAGGACAGAATTTAGTCAGTAGAATTACCTATGCTATATCTAGGCAAATTTCAATTAGCACGATTCATGCAATGTTAACAGATTACTTAATGTTTATGATATAAACATAGGTCTCAACTTTCAAAGCTAAGTGAGTAAATGCCAATATTTCATCACTGTCTTGTTAACAACATGACATAGTTTAGGAGCAACTGGGCTTAATTTCCATCTTTAGCATCGAGACCTGCGGCTGGGTCGAATGGCTGAACTACTCCCAGTGGGTCCATTTGGGCTGACGGGCCCCTCTCCTGCTCATCACAGCCAGGGGACGGGGCGCTTGTCCTTGGTAATCACCAGCTTATGAGGTAGAGGCCGTGGTGGCCTGTGCCAGACCTGGCAGGACCATTGAGTCACTGAAGACGCAAGAGCTTCTAGCACCATTAACAGATGCTTTGAGGCAGCCCAGGAAACTGACTGGGGGATGGACCAATCCCTAACGCCAGTGGCCACCCCCCCAGGGAGACTCTACAGTGTTATCTAGAGAGAGGAGGCCTGTCTCCCCACTGGGACCCTAGGCTCGACTCACAGGCAGAGGTGGACAGCAGCTCGAGGGCAGATGTGGCTCCACTTGGCGTATATTCCTAAACACAGTTTGTGTCTGAACAACTTGTCAGAAAGGCAAAGCTTTAAGGTCTTGTTTTTGAAATCTCAATGAGGAAAAATCCAGTGCCCACTGCTTCCAAGCAGGACTCGCTGCTCTGTCATGAGTCACACTGGTTGGCTGAAGGGCTGACCCTAACCAGTTTGGAGAGGAGAAGGGGATATTGCCTAGGGACTCCCTGCTGCTGCCAGTGTCCATAGGGCTCCCCCAATAGCTGAGGGGGCGGCATCTCACCAACCTCCTGTAGGGCTCACAATGGCTTCCCCTGGAGAAAGCCTGGGCTTCTGGAAGGTTCCATCAGCAACTATATCACTGGGGGCAACAGCCTTTCCTTCTAGAAATTGGAAAAGCCCACCTTTGCCCTTGGAAGCACACAGAGAAATTCTTACAGAATTCTAAATGAACTCCTTACATCTTTTTAGTAGCGGTTCTCTGCTTTCTGCCCCACAGCCACCCTTTCCCACTTGCTTGAGACAGAAGCTCAGAGATGCGTCTCACCTGCGAATCCGCCGGGCTTCATCCCTGGTGATGACGGCGTCGGTGACACCCCGACCACACTTCCTAGGGGAGCAGCCTGGAAAGAGACGAGCCAGGATGAGACACTGACCCCACGCCGAATCCTGACAACAACGCATTTGTTGAGGACTTACCTGTGGGCGGCCCTCCCCAGGGACAGTAGAATTTTGTGGTTTGAGGCCTCGCCTTCCACAGGATTAAGGGCATCAGATTTGGCAAATAAAATCTAGGACACCTGGTTAGATGTGAATTTCAGATAAGCAACAGTGACTTTTCAGTATACATGCGTCCCATGAAGGGACATGTCAACATCTCACTGGGTGTGCCTCATGCTGGTGGCCTGCACCAGGCAGGTCTCTCAGGAAGTTCCTGGCACTCTATTTACCCCTGGGAAGACAGCTTGAGAGCCACCCCCGAGTGGCACCCATGGCAGCATAGAACCATCACTGACCGCAGGTCCCGCATTCCTAAGCTCCTGTCAGAAAGTCCCTCCTGGAGGACCAAAGCTGCGCTCAGTTCTAGTCACTGTCCCTTCCCAGGTACCCCGGCAAATGCTGCTGCCAAAGGCACTCGTCAGGGTCTCCACCCCACACTCCCTCTAGCTCTCTGCACCCGGGACCTGCAGCTGCTCACAGAAAGGGTGGAGAAGCTCGGATGGTGATGGGGCCAGCATCGGGGTGCCCGGGGCCAGGGTCAGGTAGCTGTGGCTAGGGTCAGGTGGACAGGGCCAGGGTCGAGGTGGCTGGTGCAGGACGAGGCAGAGCATCAGAGATGGACGAGCTCAACAAGCTCCTCGTGCTTCGGCACAAAGGGCAGGCCGGCTCCCTCGCACCAGGTACGTCAGCTGCCTCACAGGAGGTGCACCATGAGACACGTCTTGGCTGACGAGATGGAGCCTTGAGACACTCACAGGACATGCTGGGCTGGCTAACCTTTAGCTTTTCATCCTTTTTCCCTCTTCCTGCCTGGAACAAGAGCCCTGTACCTGGAGGTGGAGCAAGCGTCCTGGGACCACATGAGCCATGTGCTGAGAGGCTCAGGCCCGGGGGGCTCAGAGGGCTCCAGGCTGGCCTACGGTGCCTTCCTCTGGGCCTGGTCTTGTGGGAAAAATAAAGTTCTACTTGGGGGTCATCAGGGGAGGGCTGCCTCAGTTCCATGGGGCCAAACACAGTCCTATTGATATAGGCATTTTTATTAATAAACAAAAAGCCAGACATATGCTTTCTATCAGGGTTACTCCCTGAACATAATGACATAGATGGGTCAAAAGTAAAGGCAAATATGATAACCAAAGGAGGCTTGGGGAGCAATATGTCCATCCAACAAATGTGCTTTAAGACAAGAGTCACTAGACGGAAAGGAGGGCACCCAGTGACAACAGGGACAATGCACCAGGAAGGCAAGTGTGACACAGCCCCAAACAACATTATCTCAGACACAAGGCAGCCCAGGGAAAGACCAGCCAGGAGGAGCTGCCAGATCCACGACCATAGCAGGGCTTCTAACTTGCCTCTCCTGGTCATTGACGGACGAAGGGGACAGAGATCCATGAGGGCATGGAGAGTTTGTGCACATGAGCTGGGATTAAGGGAAATATATGGAACTCTGCATGCGATTGTTAGAAAACACGTTTTTCCAGGTACACATGGAACATTAACAAAAACATACTAGGTCAAAAGGAAAGTCTGAACCAATATCAAAGGATCTATATCATACAGATTACATTATCCAGCTACAACGCATTCAGGTTAGAAATCAATTTTAAGAAAGAGAGCGCCAAAACCCCACGGATTTTGAAATATCAAAATCCAGCAGCTACACAACGTGTTCAATGTGAATAAGCATAAGAGCATAATCTGGGTGAAAAAGTTGACGATGTCAGCGCACACATGTGGGTGTAAATGCACGCAGTAACACACACCGACTAGACACACGCCCAGGGTGGGCTGAGCCTCTCAGCCTCACCAGGAGCCTGCTGCCCTAACTAGAAGCCCCTCCAGCATGACGGTCCCTTCCTTGCTTCTCCCGCCTAGGTGAGGAGAGGGGGCAGGCAAGGGGGGCGTCCAGAGGCTTGAAAATACACTCCAGCTATTTTTTTGCATTGTGGTAAACATACATAATGCAAAATTTACTGTTTAACCATTTTTAAGTGTACAGCTCAGGGGCATTAACTACATTCACAGTGTTGTGTAAACATCACCACCACTCGTCTCCAGAGCTTCATCTTCCCAAACTGAAACCCGGCATCCATTAAATACTAACTCCCATTCCTCCCTCCCCCTCATTCCAACTGTTTTTATGTTGATAAAAATGTTGTTTTAATGTTATTAAATAGGTAGGAAGAAAATCTTCAGTCCTAACCACTGAAAAATATTTTCTTGAAAGCTGGGACATCAGAGGGAAAAAGTCAACAAAGACAGAGAGAGCATCCACACAACAGAACACGTTCCTTTTCCTGACCACTGACAGGGGAAAGGACACCCCTATTCCTTCATCCCTGCCAAGTGAACTACACTCCACCCCTGACCGTTAAACTCGCTGGTGCGCATCACACCGGCGCCCCTTGGTGGAAGGACTTGGCAATCTTTTCTTGGTTCAAGTCCAAAGCATTGCTCTGAATAAAAAAAATAAACTGAATTCTGTCTTTGAAACCCAGTCACTCAGGCTAGGTTTTTTAAACTGAGAGAGCATCCAGGCAGCAGGGAATGTGTACGAAAATACAGCAGCCAGAGGAGGGCAGAGGGCAGCAGGGTCTCCTGTGGCTTCAGCCTGAGCCAGCGGAATCAAGGAGGGGTGCACGCTCTCCAGGGTGCTGAACCCCACTCATCCTGACACGGGCTCCGCCTCTGGCCTCCTCTGGGCACAACTCCCAAGGCCCTAACCCAGCCGCTGACCACTCCTTCCTCCTGCCCACATCAGGTGGGTGCCAAGATGGGACACAAGCCTTGTGGGGAGGGTGTCTGGTAGTGATGGTCCTTGCTGCAACATTTTCTGCAGTGACAACACTCTAGCACACTCTACAACCAGTGCCTTTTCTGGTTTCATCTTTCTCATCCCGACCTTTCCAACTATATTACATCCCTCCAGGCAAACCGTTTCTTCCATCAGACAGTGCCCACAATGTGGGACACGTCAGTGTAACGCCAGCCACACCTGGACAGTGACCTGTGGGCCTGGCCGTGTGCAGGACCTAAAACACCTGCACTTCCCAGCCCAGGTGTGGGCTAACCAATCTGGAGCGGGGGGAAAGGTTGTTTACTCCCTCCCCTGCCACATACACCCCACTTTCAACCTGACTCCCACTAATTCATTGTAGCAAAAGAGGGATGCATTTTGAATGCGAGGCATTTCATGCTAACGCTTTGCCCTTTCCGGGATCACCACTGCACCTCGTACCTTCAAACCTTCGGTGACTGTCATAGTCCTCGGAGCAGGGCACCTCAATGAACCTGCCCAGTAGGACCTCGCTGCGGTGAGCCAGGACCTCAGTGACGCCATCATCGCCCCCTAGACTGCCCCAGAGTAAGAGCGCAGTGAGGGCAGCACAGGCCCCCAGGGTGGCGGCTCTCAGCCACTTCCTCTGCGTCTCCCTTGGTGCCCGGACATTCTTCATGCTGAGAATAGAAAACACAACCCGGTCACCCAAACACACCTGCGTATGCTGAAAAGTCTGACCACCACGACCAGAGACCACACCCACGCTTAGTTACAGCTAGCTTAAACTGTTCCTACACTAACTGTTGTAGAGCCACTCCAGGGGCACTCACCAGCCTGGGAGGACATCCAGGGCAACGTGGCCCCCGCCCATCTGACCAGGCAGGGCTCACTGTGCCCCTTGGGGAACAAGATGAGCTGCCATAGCACAATCAGGAGGACCTTCAACTAGAATATACAACTACGTACTAGGGAGCTTTGGGGAGAAGGAAAAAAAAAAAAAAGAATTGGCAACAGATGTTAGTTCAGGCACCAATCTTAAAAAAAAAAAAAAAAGGAGCTGCCAGTCGGTGTCCTTCATGGCATAGTCAGACTATTTGGGGTGGATATATGATCATTTTAAATAGGGACCACAGATGCCCTGGGGGGGGTCTGCCCAGCTCAGAAAGATCCCCATACCTAGAACTGCTGTCCAGCCTCCAGCCCACCTGGCCTCCTCTGATTAGACCGGGGTGGACACCTGACTCCAGTGGGCTCGTCATTTCTCTTCCCTAAGAATTCTCAATCAGGGAGACTGCCAGCCCATGTCAGCAGCAGATGGCTGGAACCCTAACCTGCAAGTGCAGAGCTGTGGGCAATGCATTCTCCTTGAGACAGCCTGGCTGCTGAGACAGAAAGGGATGCAGAGGGAGGTGCAGAGAAACAAGAGATGAAGAAACAGCCTCCTGGGCCAGATCCAGATGCAACACTCCCCTCGGGTCTCCTCAAAATAAGCACCCCTTTTCAGGGCAAGCTGGCTCAAGCTGCACCCCGAAAATCTTGCAAAAACAGACAGGAGCTGTTTTCTAACGCTGGGGCAAGGTCCATGGCCAATGGGGCAAGCACCAGCACCCGGTGATTTGTCCTGGAGTGATTCAAATACACCGGGCTCTGAAAGCTTTAGGCAAAATCCCCTCAAAGGCTATGTGATGACATGGTCACTTATTCATTCATGGGGCCATCAACCGTGAGCTCTCTTGTGCACAGAGCTAAGCAAAGGACACAGGGAGGAGATGATGGGGGCTCGAAGCCCCATCCCCATGCAGGAGGCCGGCGTGGAGCCTTCTGTATGCATGGAGGAGGGGCTCGGGGAGGGTTTCCCCACCCGGAGTTCCGGGCCACCTGCTCCGAGCTGAGCTGAGCAGCACGTGCTCCCTACTCCTGGCACAGCCACGTGGACCAAGGACGCCGGCGTGGTGGGATTCTGTAGGCCACGCCCTCCTGGTGACCACACCCCTTACGCAACCCAGTCGCCCAAGCACTGGTCCCGCCTGTCTTGGCTAGGCCACGCCCACGGGACAGCCCCGTCAGCCAGACCACCCCCCCCCCCACAAACCCCCCCCCCCCCCCGGTAGGCCCCGCCCACCACGGTCAGGCCCCGCCCACACCACGGCCCCGCCCCCACGGAGGCCCCGCCCACCGCCGAAAGGCCCCGCCCACACGACGACACCGCCCACCAAGCCCCGCCCGGCCCGCAGCAGCCCCGCCGGCCAAGGCCAGGCCCCGCCCACACTGCAGCCCCTGCCCTCCCCACGCCGCCCGGTACCTGTTCGGGCGCCGGCGCTCGGCCGCCCCGCTGCCTTCGGGCGCCTTGGGCGCGCCCCTCCGCTGAGGGGCCATCGGTCAGGCCGCCGCGCAGCCAGAGCGAACGCGGGAGACGCCCCGGGCCCAGGACGAACGCGGCGAGACGAAGCGCGAGGCCGGCGCGGCCGGGAACAGAGCGACGCGCTCGGCCGTCGACCCCGAGGCTGGCGCCGAGGCCCGAGCAATCGGAGGCCGAGCGCCGAGCAGGCAGGGCGGGGCTGACCTGGGCGCGGACCGCAACGCACCCCGCAGGGCCGGACTCCTCGCACCCTCCTTGGAGCCCGCCGCGCCGCGGAGCCGTCCGGCCGAAGTGCGTCCTCGCCCGCTGTGCGCGCGCTACTGGGGTCTCCAAATCCTCCTCCTCAGGTCTCCTCGTCACCCTCCCGGGGTCTCTCGTCCTCCTGGCGTCTCCACATTCTCCTCCCCCGGTCTCCCGTCCTCCTCCCGGGGTCTCCGAATCCTCCTCCCGGGGTCTCCGAATCCTCCTCCCGGGGTCTCCACGTCCTCCTCCCGGGGTCTCCACATCCTCCTCTTGGGGTCTCCACGTCCTCCTCCTGGGGTCTACACATCCTCTTCCCGGGGTCTCCACATCCTCCTCCCGGGGTCTCCCGTCCTCCTCCCGGGGTCTCCACATTGTCCTCCTGGGGTCTCCACGTCCTCCTCCTGGGGTCTACAAATCCTCTTCCCGGTGTCTCCACATCCTCCTCCCGGGGTCTCCCGTCCTCCTCCCGGGGTCTCCAAATCTCCCTTCCAGGGCCTCCAGGACCCTCTCTGAAGGGTGTTCACGACCCTGTTTCCAGGGGTCCGTGCCACACCTGCAGGCGCTGGTACCCATTGGCGCTCAGTACACGTGTACCTTCTGGAGGCCCTGCTGCGTCTTTACAGCTTCCAATATCCCTGCAGAACCTTCCTTCCAGTAGGTATGAAGTAAGGTCTTAACCCTGTCAGGATACCTAAGATTCTGAATGGCGGAGTTAACAGTGAAGTTCATTCATGAGTATTGTGTCTGAAGAAGGTGCAGAATTTACTGATACTCAGGGAAAAGAAAACTCTCTTAGATTCATTGGACCATAAAAAAGAGATCTGTCCGACAGAAACATCGTATCGTGGGACCTGACATTGGGAAAATAAGTGCAGATCAGACACCACTGAGGGGCTCTTGGTAACCCTCCTAAAAACCCCGAGGAATCAGGGACAACTGGACATCTACTGTTAGTCTGATCAAGAATAGTGACGGGGCTGGCCCAGTGGCTTAGTGGTTACGTTCCCATGCTCTGCTTCCATAGCCCGGGGTTCCCGGTTTGGATTCTGGATGCGGACCTACACAGTGCTCATCAAGACATGCTGTGGCAGCATCCCACTTACAAATGGAGGAAGATTGGCATGGATGTTAGCTCAGGGCCATCCTTCCTCACCAAAAAAAAAAAAAAATAATAGCGGCAGTTGACCCGTCCTTTTTTTTTTTTTTGAGGAAGATTAGCCCTGAGCCAACTGCTGCCAATCCTCCTCTTTTTCCTGAGGAAGACTGGCCCTGAGCTAACATCTGTGCCCATCTTCCTCTACTTCTATATGGGGGATGCCTACCACAGCATGGCTTTTTGCCAAGCAGTGCCATGTCCGCACCCGGGATCGGAACCGGTAAACCCTGGGCCACCAAAGCGGAACATGCAAACTTAACTGCTGCGCCACGGGGCTAGCACCAACCCAAGTCTTTGAAATAATCTCACTTGTAAGACGTCATGCAGGAGGGAATCAAAGCAATTACACACTCATAACGAGATGGAATGCCGACTTCTCTCCTCCTTCTCCTGCAGATTTGGCAGAATCTTGTGTTGGGAAACAACGCTGTGTCTGTTGCAGGTAAGATGGCTATGTTCATTGTCACCCCAGTGTCACAGGAATGACAGGAGGATTTCTCTCAGAATAGAAGGAGCTGCACACGTGGCCAATGCAGATCTCTTGGCTTGAAATTTTTCTTTTAAATCTCTTCCCTGGAAAATAGATTTGGTTTGTAGGATTTTAAAACAGTTCAGCTTTAAAAGTATTGCAGTTTTTTGTGTTTTTTTTAAAGATTTTATTTTTTTCCTTTTTCTCCCCAAAGCCCCCCAGTACATAGTTGTATTTTCTTCGTTGTGGGTCCCTTCTAGTTGTGGCACGTGGGATGCTGCCTCAGTGTGGTTTGATGAGCAGTGCCATGTCCCCGCCCAGGATTCGAACCAATGAAACAGTGGGCCGCCTGCAGCGGAGCGCGCGAACTTAACCACTCGGCCAGGGGGCCAGCCCCAAGAGTATTGCAGTTATTCAGAATGCGTTTTCATAAAACTCATCCACCTCTCAGCTGGTAGTGTACTTAATTGCTTTAAGAATTTTGTCATTGAGATTGTCTTGAATATAATCTATTTTTTAAAAAAATCAAACTGATTGGGGGCTGACCTAGTGGCACAGTGGTTAAGTTCGTGTGATTTGCTTCAGCAGCCTCGGGATCACAGGTTCAGATCCCGGGCTTGGACCTACACACAGCTTATCAAGCCATTCTGTGGCAGGCATCCCACATATAAAATAGAGGCAGATTGGCACAGATGTTAGCTCAGGACCAATCTTCCTCAGCAAAAAGAGGAGGTTTGGTGGCAGATGTTAACTCAGGGCTAATCTTCCTCACCGAAGAAAAAAAATCAAACTGATTGGTTTCTGTGTGCATCTGTTTTATCTCCCATGCTGTGTTCTAGATTCCTTAAGGTCAAGGGTTATTACTCCTTGCCCGGAATGTGCAGTCTGCATTAGGGAGGTGAGTACATGACCCGCAGACACGGTTCTCTTTCCTTTTCCCATGTAGTCCGTTATGCTTTTCTAAGAGAAAAAAAATAAGATTTCACAATCTCCCAGCTGCCTCCTCATCATCCAGACACTTCCTTTAGTCTAATATGAACTAGTCAGCCTGGCATGCTTGTGGCTCATTTGCTTTTCAGATTATCAATGGCTTATTTTAAATCCTAGACAGTTTCCTGTCACCTGAGCAGTTTTTTGCAGTGTCTTCCTCCACACAACCAAGCTGACTTGAGCTCTAGAAATGTAAATTATTTTTAATGCTATCCAAAGTAAAATAAAATTGAGGATAAATTTTCAACAGAAACACCATATCGTGGGAGCTGAAAAGTGCTTAGCAATATCTGCTGACTGTTTCATTGGCGCAGTATGTATAGTTTCAGAGGATCTTTAAAATGGAATTATTTAGCAGTCATTCTTGTTATTACAGATCACAACCATCTTATAAGAAAACCAATGCTGTTCTGTTTTAGGGGCAAATCACAGCTAAATGGCAGAGGTCCCTCTATTTGAACGTGGAGCAAGGCATCTTGATCCATTTTCATGTTGGTGAAATGAGTTTCCTCCCGCTTAATTTCAGAACTGAGACAGAAAGTGGAAGGGCAAGGCCAGAAGGAGCCGTCGCTCGTTTGTAACTCTGCGTTTCTCCACCAGGAAGAAGGGCCCAGACAAGAGATTTTTGTTATACACCTTCACAAAAAATAGTGAAATGTCTGGTTCCTCACCGTTTAAGATGCGATTAGTTCATTTGGACCTTAAAGGAGCTCCGCCAAAGGTCTCGTACCTCTCGGAGGTAAGAGCTCCTGTTGCCTCTCGAGACTCACCTCTGCCCCGGGGTTGGCCTTTGACGTTGTGAACGATGTTCTGTAGAGATGTGTGCTTAGAGCACAGCCTCGGGTTCTGGGTTGGGGCACGATGGTGGCAGCAACACAGATTCTGAATTTCCCCCAAATCTCCTCACAAAACAGACAGAACAACCAGCATAGCCAAAGGGAAAACAGAAGGGGCAGAAGGCCACAACCTCTTCGCCGTGGGCTGAACTGTGTCCCCAGAGAGATGTTCAAATCCTAGTCCCTCAGACCTGCGAATGGGGCCTGATCCGGGTCTTTGTAGATGTCAGTGACGTAAGAGGAGGTCCTGCTGGAGTAGTGCAGGCCCTGTGCCCATGAGTGGCGCCTTTATAAGGAGGGGGAGATTGAGACCCGGAGACGTGCCCAGAGGGAGAAGGATGTGAAGACTCACAGGGCGGACACCAGGTGAGGACAGACGCAGAGACAGGAAATGATGCATCCATGGGCCAAGGAGCATCAAGGATCACCGGCAGCCACCAGAAGCTGGGAGAGGCCGGGAGGGCTTCTCCCCTACAGGCTTCAGAGAAAGTACGGCCCTGCCGGCACCTTGATTTTGAACTGCTGGCCTCTAGAACTCTGAGAGAATAAGGCCTTAGTGTTTTAAGCCCCCCAGTTTGTGGTAATTTGTCATGGCAGTGCTCTTCAACAAAAGCAGGTATCAGGGTGTCCCTGTGAATTCCTTAGTGCGAGTGGGTGGGGCCAGAGCAGACAGCACAGCACCTGCTGGGGTCAGCAGCTAGCAGTAGGTGGTGGGGGAAAGAGAAAGGAATTCCGACTATTCTGACGACCATGGCCCCTCAGGTCAAGGTCTCCTGTCAGCGAGATGCTGGGAAGGTGTCAGTGGCTCCAAGTTGCGGAGGTGTTCAAAAAGATTCAAAAGACAGTGCTGGGGAAGCCCGAGGTTCTCAGAAATACCTCCAGAAGGACAGAGCCCCACACTAAGGACTCACTGCTGGGAAAAGAATCCACCTTGAGCTGGGCAGGAATACCGAGGGTGAAGGAGGGAGAAGGTTCAGCTACAGGGGGAAGGGATCCAGAGGAGGCAGAGACGAAGTAGCTGCACAGAGTCCACAGCTGCTAATCCTGTCGTGACAATGAAGGTGGGAGCCTGGGCTGGCCCATCTCCATCCCAAACACCAGAACCTGTTCTTAAAAATGCAAGAAAACAGATCTCATTTGAGCAACAGAAAAGGATGGTGCTTAAATACCATACAGAGGCATTGTAAGAAAAAAGAGGATGATGATCTGAGTAGCATTCTGACAAGGAGGGTGTACCAGGAACATGTGACCACAGAGCAGATGAGCTGTTATTTCCGTATTACCATAATACTTCAAAATGAGATCAAAGATACTAAGAAAATGGTAGACGCTGTGAAAGAACAGCATGAAACAGATGTGGAAAAGCCCAGAAACATGATAACCAGACAAAAGGAGGCTGTGAAAAGATTGCCCCAGGAATGAATGACAAAGAAAAAGAAAAAAGTCAGAAATGGAGACTAAACCAGAAGAACAGAAGTAAACAGACACCATGGAAAACAGTATTGGGAAATAAATGACAGAAAAGGAAAAAAAAAAGTGGAGAAAGAAAAAGCACTGTGACAAATTGATAGAGAAGATGGGCAAAGATCCAACTGAGACGTCACTGGCGCTCCTGTTTCCGTTATCTGTTGCTGCAGATAATGGACAGACCACACCAAACCTAGGGGCTTAAGACAACCATTCATTATTCCTCCTGTTTCCGTGGGCTCTCTGGCTGCTTCTGCTGGTCTGACTTGGGCTTCCTCGGGTGGTTGCAGTCCCGTGACAACTAGAAAGGCCTGGTGGTCCAAGATGGCCTTATCCTCATGTCTAGCATTTGTGCTGACTGTCCGCTGGCACCTTGGTTCTCCTCTGCCTGGCCTCCTCTCCTCCAGGTGGGCTCTTGTCCTCTCAGAAGCTGAGCCAGCTCTCTTTTCAGCGTGGCAGTCGCAGGGCAGTGCTTCGAGAGCGTGGGAGCAGACGCTGCAGGGCTGCTGGGGGCCCAGAGTTACTCTTGATAAAGCAAGTGAAAGGTCAGCCCAGGTTCAAGGCTTGGAATAGACACCACCTCTTGATGGAAGATGCCCAATATTGTGTCCATGTTTTCAATGTTCAACAGTTCCCAAAGAAGAGACCCAAAGTAATGCTGCAGAACGGATGCTAAGAAACTACAATTCAAAGACACTGTCCTGAAATTAAAGACTACTCGACTCTGCATGTTGAAAAGTCATGCCGTGTACCTGGAGAACTTACCTAGAATGATATACACCAAGGTATCTTGTAGTAAATGTGTCAGACTCTAAAGAAAATGAAAATGAAAAAAAAATCTTTTGGGCACACAGGAAAAAGTGTGCCCAAATCATGTGTAAGGAAAGAAAATCAGATTGTCATCAGATATTTTGACAGCAACATTTTATGACAGAAGATAAAGGAGCAATATATTTAAGATACTCAAGAAAATATAATATGAATCAAGGATTTTGTATCCAGCCAAGTTGACCTTCAAGTATAAAAGCCACAGACCAACTATTATAAACATCCAAGAACTGAGTGAATTTATTGAAGAACAGCCTGCAGCTGCAGCATTAGGACTGGAGTAACCCAATAACTGCTGAGAGGAAATTCTTCCTTAAAGAAGAATTCCAGCCAATATTCACAGAAGGGTTGGCATAATTGGAAAGTCACCACCTTGCTGTTTAATGCCAGCTAACTAATAACTATCAGTGGTTGTTAAAATCTTTAGGCAGAAGTTCAAGGGGTGGATCTCGCTGATGCCCCCTGAACCCAGTGATCAGCCCAAAATCACTCTGGTGGGACAGCCAATTTATGCCTTCTAGAACCACCTGTGAAACATTCTTACCACAAGAATGAAACCTGAACCTAATTGCACTTTCACATCTAACCACTAGCATGCACAAGAATGGGAATTAGGCACACACACTGAGGGACATCCTGAGATTACCATCCATCAATTCCAAAATTTAGAAAACCATACAAAACGAATGACCTTGTTTCTTCAACAAGTAAATTTCAAATAAAAAAAAAAGCAGAGAGGACTGTTGCAAATCGAAAGAACCTTCACAGATCCATTCAAAAAAGTGTATTGTATGGACCCTGTCTGGATTGGGTTCAAACACGCCATGTGTGAAAAGATTTTAGAAACAGGAAAATTTGAACATGGATGAGATTAAGGAATTACTTCGTTAGATGGGATAATGGTATTGTGGTTATGCTTTTTAAAATGTCTTAATCAGAGATATATAGGTGAAAAGATATGTCATCTAGGATTTGGTTTAAAATACTCCAGTCAAAAAAGAAAAGTGGGGTCTGGTCTGATGGCGCAGTGGTTAAGTTCGCACGTTCCACTTCTCGGTGGCCCGGGGTGCACTGGTTCGGATCCCGAGTTCGAACATGGCACCACTTGGCAAAAGCCATGCTGTGGTAGGCGTCCCATATGTAAAGTAGAGGAAGCTGGGCATGGATGTTAGCTCAGGGCTAGACTTCCTCAGCAAAAAGAGGAGGATTGGCAGCAGTTAGCTCAGGGCTAAGCTTTCTCAAAAAAAAAAAAAAAAAAAAAAAAGAAAAAAAAAGAAAGGTGGAAATTAGGTGAAATAAAATTGGCAAAATGTTGGCTGTCGTCAAATCTTGGTGAGAGATGCACAGGAGCTCATCAAATGATACCCCTGCGTTTGTGTACAGAGGATTGTTACCAACCCTGAGGACAGAATTGCCCAGTAGGCCCACAGGTGGTCAGATGGTCAAGGCTGAAAAGGAAACCAGATGCAAAAATGCAAGGGAAAGAGGAAAACACCATAATGGTGTGTTTTGTTTACCCACGTGTCTGACCGGGTTAGCCAGCTCCTTTCCACAGTCAGTCTGCCTCCTTCAGTAATGTGCAGTCAGTCAGTGATTGCCCATTTTATGCATTATCCTCAGCTAATTTTCAATCCCAGGCAGATTTCCTCCTTCCGTCCAGCATGCTTCAGAATGTTCCCGTATCCTTGGGGAAAGAACGCTGGCAGCAACGTCGACGAGATGGTTAAATCATGTAAAGCCTGCAGCAGCCCTTCGTGGAGATGGGTTGCTGTTTTACGTATCTGCAGGGAGTCACGCCCACAATGTGCTCTGCTTCACCCTGGTTTTGACGCCGGACTAGAAGGAATCTCAGCGCTGTGTCTAGTAGACACGGGGAGAACTGGGGGAGAAGCCCACGAGCAGCCCCCAGAGCTGCCGCTCCTCTGTTCCCTCTTCCACCTCCTTCATCGATGCCGCCTTCCAGGCACTCACCACCAGCCCTTCAGAGCTCTGTCGGTTCCCCTGTGCCCCCCAGTTCCCTGTGCTCTAGAAGGTTCCCCTGTGCTGCGTCGCAGCCGGACAAGGAGCTGCTCCTGAGTCTGGAGCAGGGCTGTCTGTCTCAGCGCCCAGCCCGCCCTCCCCAGCTAAGCCACCATCACTGCTGTTTAGAGAGAGCTCCAGTTTACAGCATGCAGTCCCCCCACCCCTCTGTGTCAAAAGTACACATTCCAGTTAAAAGTTTCCAGAAAAAATACAAATATCACCTACAATCCATGTCCATAAGCTAAAAAAAGGTCCACATGCTGCAAATATGTCACTTTTTGTTCAAATAGTCACTTCCTCCTGACATCCCTGTTTTCCCCCCAGATTTTTCCTCTCTTCCATGCCCTGGGTGCAAACGGCCTCCTCATTGAGTATGAAGACATGTTTCCCTACGAGGGCCACCTGAGGCTGCTGAGGGCCAAGCACGCATACAGGTACCCCCAGCACGGCGACACTGTGTGCAGCAGATGCAGAGTGGGCATGGGCGGTGGCCTGGAGATGCAAGGAGGGCAGCGAGGCTTTAACAACAGCGGGACAGTGCTTTTCAGTCTTTTTAAATTCCTGTCTGTAATTACAAAAATAAAACACATTCACTGAGGAGGATTTGGAAATGTTTAAGAGAGAGAGTAAGCCTCAGCTGTGACCCCCCAGGAAAAGCTGGGACCTGTGTGTCCGTCGGCCAGTGTCCTCATCTGCAGGTGAAGCGCCTAGGGAGCACTGTGACAGGTGTCAACGCGGGGAAGGAGGGCTGCTCTTTACGGCCACAGGCGGGATCTCATCGGGAAAGTGAAGACTAAGGGGGAGAGGGTCAGAATCAATGAAATCAGATGTTGTGCTCATGGGCACACCCCACTTGCCTTCAAGGTTACAGTGTCCATGAAATCAGTAATCAACAATCCAAAAGAAAAACAGGCAAAGGACATTAAATAGCAGATCCCAAAAAGGAAATAAAAATACCAAGAAGCATATGATGATAAAACAAATCAAAACAACAGTGAAATGCCATTTTAGCTACCAAATTGGTGAAGTTTTTTAAAAAATTATAGTGCTCTGTGTTCACGAGGGTGAGAAAGAGCTGACCTCCCGCTGGTGGAATGCAAAGCCGTGCAGCCCTTCTGGAGCGCGGTTTGGCTCTTTGTGTCAGAACTCCCCAAAATGAGCATGCCCCATGTGCCTGGATGGGTAGGCGGGAAAGGTATGAACCAGAGTGCCCCTACCATGGGGAGATTGCCCATGGCTTTTGTCTTCTTCATACTGCTCTGTTTTCTTTCCTACAACGAACATGTTTTGTTCATTTGTTTTTTTAAGTGAAAAAGGTGCTGGGGTTCCTGTGAAGCTTGAAAAAGGTATATTTAGGGTAAAGACAGACCTTTATATAATCAATACTTATAGAACTGATTAAGTTAAGAGATGGTTCAAATACATACAGAAATTGAGATAAATTCGTAACTGACAACTCATGATGGAGTGGGACGTCAGCCCTTCCCAGGATGTCACCCTGATGGCGTGGGTAGCAGAGTGCTGGCCTGGAGGGACCTCGGGCATTTTCTCCCTCAGGCATGCTTACAGCAGCTACCTAAGAGGGTTTTATCCGTGCACACATGGGGATGCTAACTCCCACGGGGGTGAATTCATTCCACTGGGGTGAATTCACTCCACCGGAATCTTGAAACTCTTCTTTCTTCTATTAAAGGGATCACCAGCTTTTTCTATAAAGGGCCAGACAGTAGATATTTTAGACTGTGTGGCCTGTCTGGTCTCTCTTATAACTGTCTGTGGGGCAAAAGCAGCCACAGATTATCAGATGTAAATAAGTGAGTGTGGGGGTGTGCCAATAAAACTCTGTTTGCACTGAAATATGAATTTCATATAATTTTCACATGTCACAAAATATTCTTCTTTTGACTTTTCTCAACTATTTTATTTTAAAATGTAGAAACCATTCTTAGGTTGCGGGCTGTAGAAAAACAGGTGGGCAGATTTGCCCTCCAGCCCATCTGCCGACCCCTGCTCTGGAACTTGATTCCTTGTGTGGCCCAGTTTCTTGTAAAGTGACTTCAGCCTCTTGTAAAGTTTGGGTTAGAATAGTGCGTAAAAAGTGAGTTGTTACTTGAGGACATAAAGGGCATTATTTCCCAAGTTCTAGAGCAGGAGCCTTCTCTGAAACCTTAAGAATATCTGTTGAGCTTTTCAGTTAGTAGTTTCCCCGGGAGAGTGCTCCAGGAACCTGATGAGGAAGGATGGGCAGGGAGGGCGCGTGAGTGGGAGCTGGAGTGTGAACGAGAGCTGGCCTGAGCCTCTCTGGCTGATCTTTGTCTCTAGCCCCTTTGAAATCAAAGAGATCCTGCACCTGGCCACGCTGAACAACCTAGAGGTCATTCCCTTGGTACAGACATTTGGACACATGGAGGTAAGTCAGAGGAACAGAAGTCACCTGATGCCCAGGGGTGGGGCTCAGGTGCACAGGCAGTGGCCAGCCACAGGCAGGGAGCAGCTCAGGGGAGCAGCTCAGGGCCGCACGGAGAGGCTCTTGCTCCCAGAAGCCCCTGTCCTGTGAAAGCCCGAGAGCACAGAGCTCTAGGTCAAAGTGCCCTCTGTCCAAGGAAGGGAGGAAAAGAGCCGGAAGTGGGGGGGGGTGACTCCCACGGAGCCCTGCAGGCTGGCTGTTTTCCTTTTTAACTTGCATTCATCGAAATATTATTGTGTGAGGTAAAATGCAACATTAAGAAAAGAAAACATGCTGTATGTTTTCTCTGTGTCCTTTTCTCACTTAATATTGGAAATATTTCCCCAAGCTCCTGTGTGATCTTCAAAAATATTCTCACATCCGCATCAAACAGCAGGAAGCAGTGAGAGACAGCGCTGATCTCAGGCTGTCAGGTTCCATCCTTCCCTCTATCGAATGCACCCGTTAGCTCTAGGACGGTCCTCCCCCGAGTCTTCATTCACTGTCGGCATAAAGGAGTTGCCTTCACTTGGGGCACGCGTGCCTTCTCGTGCTTTGTGCTCGTGTTCTGGGTGCCTTCTGGGACTCCCTCCCATAATCAGTCCCCCGCTTGCCTGGTTGACTCTCCCTGCTGTGCTCTCTGGGCTTGTCACTTTCCATCACCGGGGACCGCATCCCCGACAAAGCACCTCCCCAGGCCAGCGGTGTCCTCTGAGTCACTAATTCCACTAACAGTTTCAGTCCTCTCTTGACTCTCACTGGCTTTTGGCATTGCCAACACGCTCTCCATCTGGCCACGCCCGAGCCCTCTGTTCACTGTGTGCGGTCCTGTAGCTGCCACTGGACTTAGCAGTCCTCATGGCTCCTCTCGAGGCCGCTTTTTTCCCATTTCACACTCTTTCTCTGGACAAAGCCAATTCCGCCCCTGCTTCCCCTTCCTGTCCTCAGTGACTCCCAGACCCCCATCTCCAGCTGCATTGAGAGGCCCCTTCCAGCTTCAGGGAGGGGCTGCACTGTCCCCAGCACCCCCATGCCCACTGCATTGCCAGTCCATCATCAGGCCCGGCTGGCTGCCGTTGCTCCTCTGTGTCTTGAGTCAGCACTGCTTCCATCCTGCTGTCACCCTCCTTGTCTACACTGCTGCCTCACCTATAGAAAACCCTCCTGACAGGTCTCCCAGCGTCACCCTGTCCCCTCCACTCCTTCTCCCCACCACAGGCAGGCTGATCTCCCAGCACAGCCTGCTCAGACCACACTCCGCCTCCTTAAGTGCCTCACTCTGCTCTTGGGGTGGATTTGTTTCCTGGGTCTGCCATCGTAAAGGGCCACGAAAGGTGGCTTAAAACGACAGAAATTTATTCTCACAGTTCTAGAGGCCAGAAGTCCAAAACTGAGATGTCCTTGGGGTGGTTCCTTCTGTAGGAAGCCCTTTACATGCGTTCATTTGCCATCAGTACATCCCTTTTGGTGAAATAACTGTTCAGATTTTTGCCCATTTCACTTTCTGAACTGTTGAGTTTTAAAGTTCTCTGTGTATTCTGGATACAAGTCTCTTGATAGATATGTGGTTTGCAAATATTTCCTCCCAGCCTGTACTTTGTCTTTTCATTCTCTTAGTGTATTTCAAAGAGCAAAAGCCTTTAATTTTGAGAAGTTTTCTCTGTGATGAACCATGCTTTTGGTGTCATTTTTTTAGGAACTTTGGCAGTCACCAGGTCACGAAGACCTTTCTTGTTTTCTTCTAAAGTTTGCCACTTGCGCATTGTCCATTTAGACTTGGGATCCATTTTGAGTTAATTTTTGTGTGGGGTTTAGGTTGAGGTTTGTTGTTTTTTGCACATGGCATGTAGCCACTTGAGATGAGCAGTGGTGCCAGCGCCACGTGTGGGAAAGACGGTCCTTTCTTTGAAACTTGGGATCTGGACTTGCCTTTGCACCTTTGTCAGAAATCAGTTGACTGTGTTTGTGAGGGTCTCCTTCTAGACTCTGTTCTGTCCGGTTGTCTGTGCGTTTGTCCTTCTGTTGATACCACATTTTCCTGATTACTATAGCTTTATTCCGAGTCTTAAAACCAGGTAGTGAGATTCGTCCACCTCTGTTCTTTTTCAGACCTGTTTTGGCTCCTCTAGTTCCTTTGCCTCTCCATGTATATTTTAGAATCAGTTTGTGTATCTACAAGAGCCCTTGCTGGGATTTTGACTGGAGCTGTGTTAAATCTGTAAATCAACTTGGGGGGAAAATTACCTCTTTACTATGTTGAGTTTTCCAATCCATGAACATCGTATGTCAGCCATTAATTGTGTTGTTCTCCCAAATGTGTTATTTTTTTCCTTGATACTTTCAAGATTTTCGTTTGCGTCTGCCTTTTAGCAGTTTGGTAGCAATGTGTCTAGGCCTGGGTTTCTTTGCATTTATCCTGCTTGGGTCTGTGGAGCTCCTTGGATCTGTAGATTTTTGTTTTCCTTCACTCCTGTGAAGGTTTGGGCCATTTCTTCAAGTGTGTTCTCTGTCCCTTTCTCTGTCTCCTTTCTTCTGGGACTCCCTTTGCACATATGTTGGTTCACTGGGTGTTGCCCCCGGGTCTCTCAGGCTCTGTTCATATCCTTCCACCTTTTCTCTCTGTCATTCAGATTGAATTATTTCTGTTGATCTACTGTCCTGATCACTAACTCTTTCTTCTGACATTTCAAATTGGCTGCTGGGGGCCAGCCCTGTGGCCGAGTGGTTAAGTTTGTGCACTCCACTTCAGCAGCCCAGGGTTTGCCAGTTCGGATCCTGGGCACAGACCTACACGCCACTTATCAAGCCATGCTATGGCAGCACCCCACATAGAAGAACTAGAATGATGTTACAACTAGGACATAGAACTATGTACTAGGGGTTTGCAGAGAAAAAAAAAAGAGGAAGGTTGACAACAGATGTTAGCTCAGGGCCAATGTTCCTCACCAAAAAAAGCAGCATACCTTCAAATTGGCTGCTGAGCCCATGAAATGGAATTGTCATTTCCATTATTATAGAGCTTCCTTGAATTCTGGGGACATATTCATAATAGCTCCTTTGCAATAATTTTTCTGATAAATCCAACACCTGGGCCCACTCAGCATCAGTTTCTATTGACTCGTTTGTTCCCTGAGTCTGGGCTCCACTTTCCAGTTTATTTGCACATCTCATAATTTTTGGTTGAAAACTGGACATTTCAGATAATATGTTGTATCAAAGCTGACCTTTTCCCCTGCAGCTGGTTGTAAGTTGCCTGGATTTAATTGTCAGGGTCAGGATTTAATCTGCTGCTGGTCAGCCGGGGTGTAGGCGAGGTTGTCCTTGAGCCTGTAAGGCTCCACCTTGTGCCGCCGGGGCCAGGGGCACTCAGAGTTCAGCCAGTTCTCAGTCTGTGGCTGCTCTCCACCCAGCGCTCTCAGGTCCCCCGCATGTCGCCCCCAGTCGGCTGGGATGTGAGGAGGGCAGGTGTCGCCTCTGAAGCACTCTCATTTCCAGGGTCACCTGTTACATTTCTGTTCTAGGGGCAGCTCACCCCATGGGGACCGCAGAGTTCAGGCAAGGCTGTTGCCCTTACTAATGGCCCCCAGGGGCGGGTTCACCCACAGCTAGCCCTGAGCGGGGAGGAGAGCACCCAGGCAAGAAGCACCTCTCTTCTTTTTTTTAAAAAAATTTTTTATTGAGTTAATGATAGGTTACAATCTTGTGAAATTTCAGTTGTATATTAATGTCTGTCAGTCGTGTTATAGGTGCAACCCTTCACCCTTTGTGTCCACCCCCCATCCCTCCGTTCCCCTGGTAGCCACTGATCTGTTCTCTTTGTCCACAGGTTTAAATTCCTCATATAAGTGGAGTGATACAGAGATTGTCCTTCTCTATCTGACTTATTTCACTTAACATAATTCCCTCAAGGTCCATCCATGTTGTTGCAAATGGGATGATCTTGTTCTTTTTTACAGCTGAGTAGTATTCCATTGTATATATGTACCACATCTTCTTTATCCATTCATCTGTTGATGGGTACTTAGGTTGCTTCCATGTCTTGGCTATTGTAAATAATGCTGCAATAAACATTGGAGTGCATGGGACTTTTGGAATTGCTGACTTCAAGCTCTCTGAATAGATACCCAGTAGTGGAATAGTGGAACGGTGGATCACATGGTAGTTCTATTTTTAATCTTTTGAGGAATCTCCATACTGTTTTCCATAGTGGCTGCACCAGTTTGCATTCCCACCAGCAGTGTATGAGAGTTCTTTTTTCTCCACAACCTCTCCAACATTTGTTATTATTTGTTTTAGTTATTTTTGTCATTCTCATGGGTGTAAGGTGATATCTTAGTGTAGTTTTCATTTGCGTTTCCCTGATGATCAGCGATGATGAACATCTTTTCATGTGCCTATTGGCCATCTGTATATCTTGTTTGGAGAAATGTCTGTTCATGTCTCCAGCCCATTTTTTGATCGGGTTGTTTGATTTTTTGTTGTTGAGTTGTGTGAGTTCTTTATATATTATGGATATTAAACCTTTGTGAGATGTATTAGTTGCAAGTATTTTTTCCCAGTTATTGGGTTGTTTTTTTGTTTCAATCCTGTTTTCCTTTGCCTTGAAGAAGCTCTTTAGTCTGATAGAGTCCCATTTGTTTATTGTTTCTATTGTTTCCCTTGTCTGAGAAGACATGGTGTCCGAAAAGATCCTTTTAATACTGATGTCTAAGAGTGTACTGCCTACATTTTCTTCTAGAAGCCTTATGGTTTCAGGTCTCACCTTTAGGTCTTTGATCCATTTTGAGTTTATTTTGGTGAATGGTGAAAAAGAATGGTCAATTTTCATTCTTTTACATGTGGCTGTCCAGTTTTCCCAGTACCATTTGTTGAAGAGACTTTCTTTTCTCTGTTGTAGGCCCTCAACTCCTTTGTTGAAGATTAGTTGTCCATAGATGTGTGGTTTTATTTCTGGGCTTTCAATTCTGTTCCATTGATCTGTGCACCTGGTTTTGTACCAGTACCATGCTGTTTTGATTACTGTAGCTTTGTAGTATGTTTTGAAGTCAGGGATTGTGTTGCCTCCAGCTATGTTCTTTTTTCTCAGGATTGCTTTAGCAATTCGGGGTCTTTTGTTGCCCCATATGAATTTTAGGGTTCTTTGTTCTATTTTTGTAAAGAATGTCATTGGGATTCTGATTGGGATGGCAATGAATCTGTAGATTGCTTTAGGTAGTATGGACATTTAAACTATGTTTATTCTTCCAATCCATGTGCATGGAATGTCTTTCCATCTCTTTATGTCGTCATCCATTTCTTTCAGAAAAGCCTTGTAATTATCATTGTATAGGTCTTTCACTTCCTTAGTTAAATTCACCCCAAGATATTTTATTCTTGTAGTTGCTATTGTGAATGGTATTGTGTTCTTGAGTTCTTTTTTTTTTTTTTGCTTTCTTTCTCCAAGCCCCCCAGTACATAGTTGTATATTCTTCGTTGTGGGTCCTTCTAGTTGTGATATGTGGGATGCTGCCTCAGTGTGGTTTGATGAGCGGTGCCATGTCCACACCCAAGATTCGAACCAACGAAACACTGCGCCGCCTGCAGCAGAGCGCATGAACTTAACCACTCGGCCATGGGGCCAGCCCCTTGAGTTCCTTTCTGTTAGTTCATTATGAGAGTATAGAAATGCTACTGATTTATGTAAATTGATTTTATATCCTGCAACTTTGCTGTAGTTGTTGATTACTTCTAACAGTTTTCCAATGGATTTTTTGAGGTTTTCTATATGTAAGATCGTGTTGTCTCCAAACAGCGAGAGTTTCACTTCTTCCCTCCCTATTTGGATTACTTTTATTCCTTTTTCTTGCCTGATTGCTCTGGCCAGGACCTCCAGTACTATGTTAAATAAGAGTGGTGATAGAGGGCATCCTTGTCTCGTTCCTGTTTTCAGGGGGATGGGGTTCAGTTTTTGCCCATTGAGTATGATGTTGGCTATGGGTTTGTCATATATGGCCTTTATTATGTTGAGGTAGTTTCCTTCTATGCCCATTTCGTTCAGAGTTTTTATCATAAATGGCTGTTGGATCTTGTCAAATGCCTTCTCTGCATCTATTGAGATGATCATGTGGTTTTTATTCCTCAGTTTGTTGATGTGGTGTATGACATTGATTGATTTGCGGATGTTGAACCATCCCTGTGTCCCTGGTATGAATCCCACTTGATCATCATGTATGATCCTTTTGATGAATTGCTGTGTTTGGGTTGCCAAAATTTTGTTTAGAATTTTTGCATCTATCTTCATCAGCGATATTGGCCTGTAGTTCTGTTTCATGCTGTCCTTGTCAGGTTTTCTTAATAGTTGCTTTATGAACTTTGGTGCTCCTGTGGTGGGTGCATAGATATTTATAAGCATTATTTCTTCTTGATGAAGTGTCCCTTTGATCATTACATATTGGCCCTCTGTGTCTCTCTTTACCTGCCTTATCTTGAAGTCTGTTTTGTCTAATATAAGTATTGCGACACCTGCTTTCTTTTGTTTGCTATTAGCTGGGAGTATTGTCTTCCACCTCTTCACTCTGAGCCTGTGTTTGTCCTTGGAGCTGAGGTGTGTTTCCTGGAGACAACAAATTGTTGGATCTTGCTCTTTAATCCATTTTGCCACTCTGTGTCTTTTTATGGGGGAGTTCAGTCCGTTCACATTGAGGGTGAGTGTTGATGCATGAGGGCTTACTGCTGTCATTCTGTTGCTCGTTTTCCGGTTTTCCTGTGTTTCCTGTGTTTCTCGTCCTGTGTGTTTTAGCCTGTCCATTGACTTCTGCAATTTCTTATGCTGGGTTTCTTAGATTTTTCCTTATTTATGTTTTGTGTCTCTGTTCTGTTTTTTAGTTTAGTGGCTACCCTGAAGTTTGTATTCAGAATCTCGTGTATAATATAGTCCATTTTCTGGTGGTCTCTTACTTCCTTAGCCTAGACTGTTTCAGTCCCTTTCCTCCTCCCCTCCTAAATTATTATTTTCATCTCTTATTCCAACTTGCATTATGAGTTTGTGGTTAGAGTGATAAGATTGTCTTTGCTTTGGTGATTTCCTTCCCTTTATCCTAATGCTGTAGTTGAATATTTGCTATGCTATTCCAATTCTATCTGTTTGTCTCCCTACTCTGTGTTTTGTGACCCCTTTCTCCCTTTTTTTCTTATGTCAGGTGTGAGAGCCTTCTTGAGGATTTCTTGTAGTGGAGGTCTTGTGACTACGAAGTCCCTTCGCTTTTGTTTGTCTGGAAAAGATTTAATTTCTCTCTCATATCTGAAGGATATTTTTGCTGGATAGAGTATTCTTGGCTGAAGATTTTTATCCTTTAAAATTTTGAATATGTCACTCCCATCTCTCCTAGCTTGTAAGGTTTCTGTAGAGAAATCCACTGAAAGTGTGATAGGGGTTCCTTTGTAGGTTACTTTCTTCTGCCTTGCTGCCCTGAGTATTCTTTCTTTGTCCTTCATTTTTGCCATTTTTACTACTGTGTGTCTTGCAGTAGGTCTTTTTACATTGACAAATCTAGGAGATCTGAAAGCTTCCTCCACACACATTTCTCTCTCAATCCCTAGATTTGGGAAGTTCTCTTCTCTTATTTCGTTGAGCACACTTTCTGCTCCATTTTCCTTTTCTACGTCCTCAGGGATTCTGACGATTCTTAAGTTGCATTTTCTCATCGAGTCAGCTATTTCTCTGAGATTTTCTTCAGTTTTTTAAATTCTTAGTTCTCTTTCTTCCTCTGTCTGGAGCCATTCAGCCTGTCTATCTTCGATTATGCTAATTTTCTCCTCTATGGTAGCTACACGGGCATTCAGGGAATCTGTATTCTGTCTTATCTGATCCATTGTATTTTTCATCTGTAGTATTTCTGATTGATTCTTCTTTATAATTTCAATCTCTTTTGTGAAGTAACTCCAGAACTCTTTGACTTGTTTCTCTATATTTCCCTTTACCTCATTGAGTATTTTGAGGATAGCTATTTTGAACTCATCTTCACTTAGTTTACCCATTTCCAAGCCCTCAGGACCTACTTCTCTATTTTTATTGCTTTCTTTTTGGCCTGGAGCTTTTATAAATTGCTGGATGGTAGAGGAGCGGTTTTTGTGCATGATGGTATTATTCGGTTGCGGTTACAGCCTGTCGCCACTAGATGGGGGTCGAGAGCCTTGCATTCTGAGCCCTCTGCCTTCAGCCAATGGTGGTGCACAGCTTCGGTTGGGGGAGGAGGGGCACTTTCTCTCACAAGCCGACCTGTATTGGATCAGGTCTCACTTTCTGGTCTCCCAGGGCCCTGGCTTGCTGGGGTTTCCCCACGTGAAAGCTTTCCCCGTTAGAGGGTTTCCACTGCACCGGCGGTGGGAGTCCTGGATGATCCCCAACGCGCAGCCCCTCCACTGCCCCTTCCCGCACCCGTGGCAGCGATTCCAGTCTCTAGGGGAGGGAGCCAAGTTCTCTCCTACCCCGTTCTAGCTTCTCCGAGGGCAGCTCCAGCCCCTCCACCTTCTGTCGTTTGGCTCCTGTGGGTCTCTGATGGTTTCTGTTATCAGGATTTTTTTTTTGGTTGGAAAGCAGTTGCTCTTTTTAGTTGTAATTTGGAGGGGAGAGAGTCCTGGGTGAGCTCATGCCACCACGTTGCTCGAAGCACCTCTCTTCTTAGCTGCAGTCATGCTGACTCTCCCACAAATGTTTCCCCATGTGTTGTTCCCCTTTGGTTGGCTTCCAGAGCCCTGAAATGGTTGCTTTTGGCTAATGGTTCCATTTCATCCTTGTTTTGGGGAGAGGATTTGCCAACCTCTTCACACCACTCCAGTGGGGAGTCTTCCCAGCCTGTCATTCTGAATGTGACTGATCCTGTCTCTCCAGTCTTCTCACTCAGCCCAGTTAGAATCAAAGGGAGTGAAGGGCCACGAGCCATGATGAGCCAGCTGGATGGCTCAGTTCCCTGCTGCTCCCGCAGCACAGCCCCGTGGCTGGCCCTGACCCCTCCCACACTGCCATGCCCAGCCCCTCTGCCAAGACTGGGCAGACACGGTAAGTTTAAACCACAAAGCCCAGGCCCCAGCCGTCAGGGCTCAGGCAACTCACAGGCAGGAGCTGTGGGTCTCCTTCAGAGTGGCTCCTTGCCGCGGAGCTCAGGTGCAAGCTTCTGTCCCCCAGTGTCATTGAGCCCCCTCCTGTCTTCTCTCCACAGTTCGTGCTGAAGCACGAGGCTCTCACTCACCTCCGAGAAGTGGCACTTTTCCCCAACACACTGAACCCCCATGAGGCGGAGTCCCTGGCACTGGTGGGAGCCATGATCGACCAGATCATGGAGCTGCACCCCAGTGCCCGGTGGCTCCACATCGGCTGTGACGAGGTGGGTGCCTTCATTGTTTCTCCACTCCTTAAGCCTCACCAGTGGGGCGTGCTCTCCCCAGTTCTGCAGCAGTCACCTTCTCCTGCTTCATGGGTTCTTCTCTTAAATACAAGAAATAGTCCACATCCCAAAGGGTAAAGAGGGGCTGGCTGAGGAGATGTTCCCTGGTCAGGGCATTCATCCCAGCTGACAGGTGACCTCGCACGGGCAAGCCTGGAGAGCCAAGCAAGGCACGGGCGGGGCATAGACTCTCCCGTCCCCACACGGACCCTGCAGGTCAGCTGAGCGATGGGCTGGGCCCGAAATGGCTGTCCTGCCCACACCCACAGCAGCAGCAGAGCCACTCCCCAGTTAGGCAAATTCACGGCCTCAGGGCTGGCCCTGGGCAGGAGTTTGGGCTGATTACTTCTTCCAGCTGAAGAAATGCAGTTTTGTATGGTGGGCCTTTGCAGCCATGGCGCACTAGCTGGAAAGGCAGTTCCCAGGATGCCGGGTGACGTGGCCTCCACCCCTCACCCTTCTGCTTCACCCCTTCTTGAGAAACACAGACAGGCCTGGGGAAGATTCCAAGCTGGCTGAGCACAGCTGGACCTGAGGTGGATGGGGATTTGCAGGTTTTATCCCCAGGGCTTGATCTTTTTCTTCAGAGGAAATCTTTTTTTTTGTAGTAAATACATAGAACAGAATTTACCATTGTAACCATTTGAAAGCATATGATTCAGTAACTTCTAAGCACATTCACAACAGCGTGCAACCACTACCTCTGTCCAGTTCCAGGACGTTTCCTCCCCCAAACAGAAACCCCACACCCCTTAGCAGCCACTCCCCAGCCCCCTCCGCCAGCCCCCAGCAGCCACTCATCTCCTTTGTGTTTACGGATTGGCCGCCTCATGCAGTATGTGGCCTTTTGTGGCTCATTTCACTGAGCGTGATGTTTTCGAGCTTCATCCACATTGTGGCATGTGTCAGTGGTTCGTTCCTGTTTGTGGCTGAGTAATATTCCAGTGTATGAGGAGAGCACACTCTTTACCATCCTCTTACTGGTGGACACCTGGCCGACTTCCATCTCCTGGCTGTTGTGAATAGAGCTGCTGTGAACGTTCACAGGAGATCTCGAACGGCAGGTTAGGTCCCAGTGAAGAAGGCAGGGTCGCCCTTTGCTGCCTCCTCCGCTCAGGCCACGGCGTGAACTCTGGTCTCTCCCAAGTATGTCTGTGGGTGAGGAGGGCGATCTGGAGGCAAACCTGCCCTGTGTCTTCCCTCCAGGTCTATTACCTTGGAGAGGGTGAGGCCTCGAGACAGTGGCTGCAGCAGGAGCAGAACACCAAAGCAAAACTGTGTCTGTCCCATGTGAAGGCGGTGGCCAGCCACGTGCAGGCCCGGCACCCTGCCACCACGCCCCTGGTGTGGGACGACATGCTGCGGGACATCCCCGAGGACCAGCTCTCAGGTCCAGACAACCCCATTAGAACCACTTTTTCAGTTTTCTCACACAAAACTGCCATTCCCCTGAAAGATATTTTAGAATCTTGCAGGAGTACGGAAGCGACGCGTCTGAACCAGAGAGCAGCCACAAGGCCCTGGACATCAGGAGGAAGGGGAGAGTGGGGGGCAAAAGGGTCCTGATGGGCCCTGAGGGTGTCCAATGCTTCTGGCAGCCTTGGCCTCACATGACCTCACTGGCCACCCCTGAAGGGGGCCGTGGCTGAGGTTCGCACTAGCTGCTGGACGAGCCACTGGTGGAGGGAAGCAGCGGCACTCCCAGTCCCCGTGGTCTCACATCCCTGTGGTCCACTCACAGCCCCGGCCCAGAGCCAAGACCCGCGGAGCTGCTCACGCTTCTGCAGGGCTTGTGTGTCCTCAAGGCAGCCACTACCACATGTGGCCACTTGGGTTGTAATTAAGATTAATTAGAATTAAATCCATTTACTGGTGTTCCTGATGCACCTGGGCCTAGTGCCCCCATCGCAGCACACAGAGCATGTCCACCCTCGCAGGAAGCTCTGGGACAGACGGCCTGGGGCTCACCCATGACAGAACTCCAGAGTCCAGTCATTTCTAAAGCTGGCTGGCTCTGTGGCTGTGACATTTACTGCCAAAAATCTGGCACGGTGTGGAGTCTGTACTTTAAAACCCACGTGTCCTGAAACAGACGGGTTGTGTTCCACTTTAACTCAAGAAGTGTGGGCTGGAGGGTGTTCTGGGTGGGTCTTGGTGCTCACGGCCTCTCTCTAACCCCAGCGTCGGGGGTGCCACAGCTGGTGGAGCCTGTGCTCTGGGACTATGGAGCCGACCTGGACATCCATGGCAAGGGTCAGTACCATGTTTCCAGGGGAAACCCCTTGTCTTGGCCCCCAAGACCCTGTAGCCCCAACTACCCAGCTGAGGGGAATGCAGGGCCTCAGTCGCTTGGCTTAGAATTCTGTGAATTACCTCTGCTTCACCGAAGGCCTCCTCCCACTGTGGCCCTGGGGGAGCGGGCCCTCAGCACATGTCCTGCCACCTGGGTCACTCATGGGATGGCCGTTCTCTGTGTTTTCCTAATGAACAAGTGAACCAGGGGCCACTTGTAACCAGCTGGCCTCTCTCCTCTCACCGGGATTTAAGCCTGTCCAGAACTAAACCGGGCAGTCATGGGCTCCTCCCGATTTTCCGTCTGGACAAGCATGGTATCTGGATATCCGAGTTTCAGGGCTTGGCGGCTGCAGCCCCTTGGGGACCCAAGCCAGCCACACCTCACTTTCTCACTCAGCCCTCCTCATGGAAAAGTACCGGAAGTGTGGTTTTTCCCAGCTGTGGGCTGCCAGTGCCTTCAAAGGGGCCACGGGCGTGAACCAGGCCCTGACCCCCATCGAGCACCACCTCAGAAACCACGTGCAGTGGCTGCAGGTAGCCGGCAGTGGCCCAGCAGACATGCTGCAGGGCATCGTCCTGACAGGCTGGCAAAGGTAAGGCCCCTGGGCCCAGGGAAGCTCTCGGGGCCGGCCTGTCCAGGGAGGATCAAGGCAGCTCCCGTGCCCAGACAAACTGCCCTCCTCACCAGTCCAGTCTCAGCCTCAGTCCTTCCCAAGGTTGGCTGAGGGGAAGGGGCCGGCACTCTGAGGAGAGTGTGGGAGGAGCCTGGGCCCCCAAGGAGCAGCGGTGGCTGCACAAAAAAGCCATTTGGAGTTGGGCCCCTCACACCCCTGGGGCCTCCCAACAAACTCTGCAGAGGGGACGCCGCACAGGGTATTCAGGTCCACAGAGCACGCTGGCCCTCCTGGCCCCACACCGCTATGTGATCCACACACGTGTCTGCACCCTCACCTCTAGGTCTGCAGCCTCACCTCTAGGCCACAGATGCCTGTTTGCGTCTCACATACGCCATGGGGGCAGATTTTGGCTCTTTCAGGATTTCACACCATTTGAAAAGTAGAGCTACAAATGAACCCCTGGTCCTGGGCCAAGTCCTGGCCACAGGTCCTGTCCTGTGATTGGGGTGGCGGAGAGGGAGGCCAGGTGGCCGCAGCACCAAGGGCAGGGCAAGTGCCCTGAACCAGCAGGAGGCAGCCGGAGGCAGGGCCCTGCAGGCGAGCTCCAGGCCCTGCCTGTGTCCTGCAGATGCTCCAAGCTCACTTACAAAGCTGAACTCATTAAGGACTTCAGGTTGGTGACCGCAGAGCAGTAAGCCCCAGGCGGGGTCTCCTGGGCAAGGTCCAAGTGTGTCTGCCAGCCACTGGAAAGCCCATGGACATTTCCAGAGGCAGCAGCGGCACTGCAGTAGCTTCTGGTTGCCTGTCCTGTAGTGCAGTGAACAGTGTGCAAGCATCTGCTGCAGGGCACAGGGCGGCGGGAGCTGAGTGCCCCTCTCCTGTGGACTTAGGTACGACCACTTTTCCGTGCTGTGCGAACTGCTGCCCGTGGGGATCCCGTCCCTGGCCGTCTGTCTGCAGTCACTCCTACATGGTATGGTCCCCCTGCTCCTCCCAGGAAGATAGGAGGGCAGGAGGCACAGAGGCCGAGTGCCCGATGCCCCCAGTTGCCGCCTCCTCAGGGCTGGACTAGGGTCTTCCTCATGGGTTGGGGAGGACGAGCTCACCAGCCCAGCTTAGCTGCCCAACCACCCCACATCTTCAAACCTAAACCTAAGGGAAGCCAGTAAGTTGGGGGAAGAGCCCCCCAGACATAGTGAACCCATGAAAGAAATTCATCATGGATGGGGTACAGAAGAGGTTCCGCCTTTGCTGCATGAATGTCCTAAACACCCAGTGCTGGCAAGTTGTGCGGGCCCAGGGGAACACCTTACCCCAGCACTCCCACTTCTAGGTCACCCGCGGGAGCAGCGGGACACGGGGCAGAGATGTGGGGACATTCCTTAGAGCACCGACTAGGACAGAAGTCAGGAGTCAGTGGAAGGGCTTGGGTAAATAAAGTGTGTACATTTAAATTCTGAGACTGTAGGAATTTAAGATGATGGTGTACGTGGTGTTGGCGCAGAAAGATGTCTGAATGCATTAGGAAGGCGGGGCACGGAAACACATGCTGCTTAAGGAGGACTGTGCAGGCCCAGAGAGGAGGGAGAGACGGCAGACCCTGTCATTTTACTCTTTCTGAGTGTCAGTATTCAACCATTTAGAGAAGGGCACAGCAGATAACCGAGAAGTGTTAACACTAGTGGCGTGGACTTCAGCTCCTCCTCCCCCGGGAGCTGGCAGCCCTTCCACGCGCCTCCACCTTCTGCCTCCACATGTGGCCCCTGCATGTTCTCAGCTTCCTGCCAGCCTGTGACTAGCCTCCTTTGGTGGGTGCTTCTCACCCGCCCTGACCTGGAGGTTTATTCACTCTGGTTCCTGCGCGCCTCCCTGGTTTGCTTCAGTTGCCCTAGAGTGTTCCACTGTGTGAGAAACTGCGATTGCAAACCACTGCATGATCCCTGGGTGGCTGTGCAGTGGCCAGGCAGCGCGGTCTGGGCTTGCCTGCAGGAAGGCCGAGGTCACCCCACATGGCATCTCAGCATCATCTCCTGGGTGGAGATGCTGCTGGCCACGCTGATCTCATTTCCATTTCCATTAGTTTTTAACACCACAAACGCATTTTCACACGCATAATGAGAAACACTGGGCTCACCCATCCCCAAGGTCTCTTTAGGTTTGGCACGTGCCTGGCCAGCCCTGGCAGGCAGACCCCCTCGGTCACTTAGCCCACAGCCTGAGGGCCTGGAGGTCCGACCAGGCCTCCTCCCCATTCTCCAGAGGCTGCACCAACCGCCTCTGTCTGTGGTTGGTTTCAGGAGGCTTTGCTGAAGATGTTAAAGCAAGAGTGGAGAACTTCCTAGGGATTTCCAGCCTGGAAATAACTGATTTTATGAGGTACCCCACACCCCAGCCCTGCCTCTCCCCTCACGCTTGGGCCCGTCTCAGCTCAGCGTCTCTGTGCAGGGAAGGAGCCGGCTCCTTCCCCGGAAGCGACATCCTCGCCCTCATCACGCAAGTCAGCCTCCACCTGCGCAGCTCCGTGGACGCACTGCTGGAGAGGGACAGGTGAGTGGGCAGGGGCGAGCCGCCACTGTGCCCCGCACCGGACAGGGCACGGGCCAGCCCATCCTGCATGGAGACTTTCTAGTGGGGAAACGACTTTTTAAAACTTCTACCAGACTTTTATTCAAAGGTATTATTTAAAAACCACCGGAGGCCACCTGCAGCGGGCTGACCAGGTGCATGGATTTGCCCCCCAGGTACGTGACCGGCTGGTTCAGCCCCTTCCATCGCAGGCGGAAGCTCATCCACCCGGTCATGATCCAGCACATCCAGCCCCAGGCCCTCAGGTAGCCCCCCACCAGACAGTGCCCACCCAGGTTGCCCGGCCTCCCACCAGGTGGCAGCTTTCCGTGTCGATCGGCTCTGCGCTAAGACAAGCTTTCTAGGCATCGCAGCCAGGGGTTCCTGGGTGAAAACTTTGCTGAATCAGCTGTGCCCTCCAGCAGAGAAAAGCTAAGGCACTCTGATCCCACGAGAGTGAAGGTCGCCAAATGCCCTGATGGCATCCAGGGCTCATTGTGCCCCTCGCCCTCCTGGTACCACAGGAACAGAGTCCCCGCCAGCCAGCCCTCCCCGGTGCTTTCCTGGCTCACGGCTCCCAGCTGAGGCCAGTGCAGCCTGTCCCACTGAGTGTAAGGTGCTGTCAACCGTCAGCAGGTTCATGCACAAGAAAAACCCTGCCAGCCAGTCATAAAGCACATTCGAGTTTCAGATGTTATTCATGTGACAGTCACTGTCATTCCCACCAGCCCTGTGAGGTGGGCACTAATAGCCCCATTTTACGGATGGGTTCACTGAGGTACAGAACTGCACTGACCCCTGGGGTTGTTGAGGACATGAGTGGAGAGTGCGTAGGCCTGGGCTGTCACCCAGGGGTCCTCACTCGGTGGGCCCACTGCCGTGTGTGGTCCTCAGTCTCCTGGCCAGGTGGAGTGCCCTCGTGGGGGAGTTGGAGGCCGCCCTGCAGCGTGTCTTCTACTCGGACACCGTGGAAGAGTGGCTGGAGGAGAACGTGTACCCCAGCTTGCAGCAGCTGCAGGGTCTGCTGCAGGACCTCAGTGAGGCGGCTGGCCCCCCACCCTCACTGGCCAGCCCTGGCCTGGACACGAGTCAAGACCCCTGAGGGGAGGGGGCCGATCGTGGGCCTCCTTGCACCCTTGTCCAGCTGCATCCGGCCTGACGCTTGCCTCCTGTTGAGCCCAGGACAGCGAGCAAGCAGGCAGCACCCAGGGTAGACAGTTATCGCTGGGGAAAGAAAAGTGGAAACACAGAGAAAAAGGCCCCTGGGAGTGAGTGATGACCTGCATGTGGGACTTGAGTTCTGAAATAAAAAGAGCAGGAGCTAGCAGTCATGTTGAGAGAATCTGAAACAGACTCGTACTCCCTGGCTCCCAGTGCTGCAGTCAGGCCTTCACAGTGGTCCCAGGACCCGCCTCGCCCTGGCAGCCCAGAAACAACCCAGACCAGGGGAGGGGAGCTGGCCACACAAACTCCTTCCCCCTCATCTCAAAGCCTACAGCCCGCGAGATGAGCACTCCAGAAACCAGTGATAGCGTTTTGCCTTTTTATTTTAGAAAAAAAGCATTTCAGATGTAACCATTTAAAAGCCTAACTTTGACATTTTTAAATGACCACATCCCCAAACTAAGGGCTAGGGCTGGTTGGTAGCCACCGCTGAGAAAGGAGAGGATCTCATTTTTCTCAAGTTCCCTAGAAATGCTGTCCTTACTCTCACCCAGGGGGCCTCAGACGCCTGCATCTGGGACACATTCTGGTTATACCAGGCCTTTCCCAGGGGCACAGCCTCCTGGGTCCCCACTCAGAGGTTCTCTGAGCACAGGCTACACCTTAGAGGGACCTGCCTTCAAAGAAAGCCATCTCCACTCAGGACCAAACCAGCAGGGCAGGTGCGGGTTAGCTGGCTGATGCCCAGCTTCCATGGGGGTGGCTGCAGCCGTCAGGGCCCTGCTGAAGGGCAGCCATGAGCCAGCCCATTCCTGCAGCACACAAACAGGCCCAGCCTCCAGGCCTTCCCCGGGTTCCAGAGAAGCTGGGAGTCAGATTTCTAAAGCAGAGATCCTGGTTTTTAAGCACTGCATGAGGCAAGAAGAAATAAGCTCTTCTCTTGCCAAGCAGCCTCTGCCCAGGCTGAGGGCAGAGAGTGGAGAGCGTGCTCCCCATGAGGGCCCAGCTGTAATCCAAGATGGATCCAAGACGAGCCATCTAGGTAGAGTGGTCTGTGCATTGGGGAGGCCTCAGGAGTGGCTGCGGCGCACACAGCCAGGTGGGCCCCTTGGCATCTGCCCTGTGTGCTGGCAGCCTGGGGGCAAGTACCTCACTTCAGACCAGTGAGGACATCCGTCAGGGAGGGGATGCTGCGTGGGGAAGGAGATGCTGGGATTCCTGGGGACAACACGCCCACATCAGAGCCTAACCCAGCCGCTGGCCCCACAGGCACCTGCTCTAGCCTTGCTGTAACCTGCGAGCTGAGTTCCTGTGGGATCCGGTGCTTGCAAACCTCCCTCCCCACTGAGTGCTCAGTCTCAGTGAAGGAATGCCCACCCTGGGCGACTGGGGCGTCCTTGTCATTTCAGAGGCTCAAGCCCCACATGGCTGGTGAGCTGTGGGGTGGGTCTGTCTAGACTGGGCCACGCCACCCATCACCCTCACAAGCCACACTGCCCAGGCCAGGGCCATCTGATTCCAAGAGGCAGATCCAAGGCCCATGGCTTCCTGGACACCTTGGAGCCTGCAGAGAAGGTCCAGCCTGTGGTTTTGCTCAGAGGGCAGAAGCAAGCAGCAGGAACGGCTGAGGGTCCCACCCTGGGGCTTCCAGGGACACAGGCAGACACTGAGGAGAAGACTCGCCTGCAGCCCATCAGGCCTGCTGAGGTGCCATCAGAATCAAGGCCGGGAGCTCCATGGGTGTCAGCTCTGGCTCTTGGGGCCATCGGCCTCACTGTCGCTGCTCTGAGACAGCTCCACGGGACTCTCAAGACGGTGCAGCTCCAGGAAGGCGGTGATGAGCTTGGCAATGGCTTCCACGTCACTGGGCCGGGCCAGCACCAGGAGGAAGGGCTGGTTACCGTGGTAGAGGTGACAGCCACCCCACAACCAGGAAGACTGCGTTAGTCTCATCCTGGACCACCCACCTCCAGCACCCTTAGGGCTCCCCACCAGGACCCAGCACCTTCTGTCCTGATCCCCACCTCACCCGACCCCAGCCCAGCCCTATGTCCCCACAGGGGTGGGGTCCCCTGACGTCCCTGGCCCCACATGGGGACCTGAGTCCCTGTCCTCTCTCTGTCCCTGTGAGGACCCTCAACATTCCCACAGTGGCGGCAGCAGGCCTGCCCCCCAGCCTGCGCCTCCTCCCCCAGGATCCTCCAAGTCCTTTCCCCGTGCCCTGCCGTGCTGGGTGGTCCACTGTGAGGGCCACCTGATGGGCGAGAGGCGCAGGCAGGCTGCTGCAGCCAATCGAGTCACCTGTCCTCGGCCTACCTGCGGTGGCCCATGACAGCGCTCTGGGTGAGGGGGTGGGAGAAGCCTGTTGCAAACCGCAGCACTACCACGTAGCCCTTCCCGAAGTAGCGGACCTTTTCCTCCTCCACATTCACGTCCCGGATGTCATTCAGCAGGACCACCACTGTGGGCGGGGGCCGGTCAGTGGCAGTGTCCCTTGCCCACCCTGCCCCTCCCACCTGTGTGCTGGACGCAGTCACTTCAGGGCCACTCTGCACAAGACCATATCACGCTTGCCATGAAGCAGAAAGCGTCTGTCACTCTGTGCCTGAGGATGGACCCCAGAAAACAGCCGAGACCCTGACCTTAGATGTCAGAGGTCAGTGACCACAGTGCAGGGTTGTGTGGCTGCCGGTTAAAGTCCAGTCTAGGTAAGAAAGAACATCCAGTGGACCCATCACCACCTTGAAAAACCAGCCCATTCTCTCACAGGCAGTCTAACATGCAGCTGAGCACGATGCTGCCCATCTTTCTGCTTCGTTTTCTCCAACTTTTGAAAAATGCTTTCCTGGTCCCTAGTGGCTGGTCACTGAGGTGGGGGCTGCCCAGCAATTCTCTTTGGGCCAGGGCATGTCCATGAGGCGGGACATAACTCTGGTCACTGAGCAGCCAGCTGGATCCAGCCCATTTTCAGACCTCAAGCCCAGTCCCCACCATCACACATAAGACACTCGCTGCCCTCTGTCCAGCTTGGAGTAACCAGCCTCCTGACGCCCACCATGCCCCATGTCCTGGTCACTCCCCACGCCTGACCTTGGTCATGGCCTGCTCTGGAAAGAGTCAGCAACTTCTTGTACAAGCTGAACGTCTTCAGCACGACCTTCCCAGTGCTCTTGTTGAAGATAGCTTCCTGGAAAACCAGCAGAACGTGGTCACTCAGCTGCTGGCCTCTCTGTGCACAAGCTGACCACACACAGACCTCCAGAGAGGGGCCCAGGCTCGCTGACTACGTCCCCACCCTCGCCAGAGCAGACAGTCAGGAAGGGGGTGGCCCCTCATCCTCCCCACCCACCCCAGTCAGGACCCTCAAGTGCTGCTCCACCAGAGCCAAACCCCTGCAGCCAGGCCCTCTCGGCCGGGGAAACAGGCTGTAAAGAGAAAGCCTGGCATCAAGGCACACGCTCCCTCCTCTTTGTGAGTGAAGACGAAGTAAGTACAAAGGCCAAGGTCACCAAACAAGGGGATGGAGGTGAGAGGATGGAGAGCAGCACTGGGCCAGGTGGCTCAAAGGACTCACGAAGCGGGGGCCAGGGGAGGGTGCCAGCCTTCTACCCAATTCTTTTACCCAAGAATTTGGGTAAAGCAGTCACGAAGAGCTAGGAGAAAAACAACTTCAGAGCACTCCTTGGCCCAGGAATGGTCACAGCCAGGCAACGTCCTGGGGGTCGAGTCCAGCCAACCAGAAACCACTAAGTTAAAGTTTCAGGACAATGGCATTAGGTCCCCGGGACCTTCTTCCTGCTGTGATTCCCATTGCAGGGAAACCTGGGAACGGAACACCCGAGCACCTTCACCTGTGGTGGCCTTACCTCCCAGTCCTCTAGGTTCTGCACGGCCACGAACAGGCAGCCTGTGACATAGAAGAGCTTCCAGCCCAGACTGTCTGGGGAGCAAACACAGGAGGCAGCTGGGTGAGGGATAGCAGCAGAGGGGCAGAGGCCAACGTGCCCACGGGGGGTCCCCCCTCCCCAGCACGGCAGCTTCCCACACACTGGGCAAAGTGACATCTGGGGCCCAGCTGACTGCCCATGCCTGCAAGGAACCCCCTCATGGGGCACCCCTCCCTGCCTCTGGCACTGCTGGCCTCGCCTGTCACTCAGGACCACACGAGATATGCTCTGCCATCTCTGCCCGCAGCCCTCCTTCTGGGTGTCTACTCAAGACAGGTAGCTGGGGCTGACTGGTCTCTGCCAATGATGGCATGCTCTGCGATGGTGGAGAGGTGGCAATGCTTACAGGGAATGGCTGAAAGCGCAGCTCATCCCCTGCCACGGAACCTTAGCAAACATGACAGAGCACCTTTCTGAAGAGTATTTTACGACACGAGAGAATATTCGAGATATAGTAAGTGACAGAGGCTGCAAGGGATGAGCACATGAGGAAGAATACACCAGCTCACAGAGGTGGGGCAGCTGCGAACCATCAGGAGGCAGAGGCGCCAGTGATCCCAAAGCCCATGCCTTGATGGGTCACAAATGACAAGTTTCCCTTCTTTTCTCTATTTTCAAAACAGCTGAGGAGGTTACTGGGGGAAGATGATGCACCTTACCTCCACTGTAGTAGGCAGCAGCCAGGCCAATGGACAAGATGCCTGCAAAGAGAAAGGGGGCACCTTCCTACTGGGCCACTGCCAGCTCAGGGCCCACCTCCTCCCAGGAGCCCTGGGCAAGCAGGCCCTTCCCACTGCCAAGGATGGCTGGGGTGGGGAGCAGGAGAAGAGAATACTATCAGGCTCAGAAATGGGGGAAACAGCCAGGAGGTTCGTTCAGAAACATGGTATATGCCATTCCCAGTATTCACTGGATACATCGGACTACACGGCTCCAGAGCTGACTGGGGAACCAGACAGAGAAGCCTGACGTGCATTTTACCCCAAAAGCACGTGTTGTGGAATGAAGATAAGACTCTATGTAAAGAATCACAACACAGCACGTGAGGTGGAACGGGAAGGAGGCCACGTGCAGGGTCACGGGGAAGAACAACAGAGGCTGCTGGAGGCACAGTGACCCCTCTCCTCACGTCACTGGTCCAACCAACACAGGGCAGCTGCCCAGAGTGCAGGACCCTCCGTGGACAGCGACCTTCCCCCACTTACTCCTCCCTGAGGAAGAGGCAAAATGGACTGCACCACTGTGTGGGCCTGCGAGATGAATCACTGACACCTGCGACCAGGTGTATGAAAGCAAGTAAAAAGAGAAATAAAGGGAGCTCAGAAGAGCAAGCAGATCATTAATGAGAGGATGTTAAGTGGTGAACACACACAAAAGAGACTCGTATCATCTGTAAAAGCAGGATAAGACCTAGGAGGATGCAAAGAAATAAAACAGTTGCTACATTTGGGGGCAGTAAAACAAAGGAAGAAAACTCGAGTTTCATTTTCATCCTTTTTTGAAGTTAGATTTTTAATTTTGGGAGTAATATGGAAATCCTTACCAACCAGCAGGGACCAGGACCTGATGCCCGGAGCCCTCTTCAGATGGAGGCAGGAGCTGGTGCGCGTCTCCACCTGCATGTACATCCCTGGAACGTTCCAGCACCACTCTCAACAGGAGACCCAGGGGGGCTGGGGAAGGGCAAACAGAAACAGCTGGAGCCCTAGAGCCGGTGCCCACAGACAAGCAGCCAGCTCCTCATCAGGACGGGAAGCCGGGGCTGGCCAACCAGCGAGGCCCACACAGGCTGTGCTGACCGCAGTCTCTGTGGTGGGGCCAGTCACTCAATCCCCCAGGGACCGTTCCTCTGTGAGGAAGGCCCTTCCCTGCTCAGCCTGACTGCACCGGCGCCACCGCCCTGCTCAGACTCGCAGAGCGGCAACAAGCGCTCGCTCACCGCCTGTCTTACCTGGAAACCTCAGTCTCCCAGAGACCGTTAGTCCCCAGCAGCCTTCAAGCTTCCGGCACCCTACCAGAACCTACCAGGACGCCCTCATTTCCCTGTGCTGGCCTCCGCCAAGAAAGGGAACTGAAAGTCTCATGGTGGCGTGAGTCTGTACTGGCCCGGGCAGAGAAAGCCAGCATTGCGGTCTCCGCCAGCTGCTGAGACAGCAGGCCACACCCGGCGGAGGGTCCAGGAGGCCCTGGAGCATCGCTGCACGAACCAGTCACCGAGGGGACTGACCTCCACATGGAGAGTCCCGCCCTGCACCGCAAAACCCGAAACGCAGGCTCCAGGGACCCCGTTCTGGGAGCTTTTCAGATATGCCCTGTAAAGTCAGACTTCTAACACAAATGGTGGATTCAAACCACACACAGGAATCCTGGGACTTGGTCCGTCACCCGGCTCCCTCCCCGACGTCACTCATCTCTGTCTCCACGCGCGTCCAAGCTGTCCGCGCGGGCGAGGTCACGCCGGGCACAGGCCTGGGCGAGGGGCGCCGGCCTGCGGCGGACTCGCCCGACCCCTCCGGCCGCCCTGCCCGCCCTGGCCCTCCGCGTCACCGGCCGGGCGCCAAACTCGCGGCCCCAGGACGACCCGGGCCAAGTCTCCACACCACGCTCCCGAAGGGCGGGGCTCAGGCCCGGAGCCCCCAGCCCGCCGCCCCCCCCGCCCGGAGGGCGGCACGGCCCCGGGCGCCTACCGACGACGCTACTCGGCGGGCGCGGGCCCGAGCGCGGGCAGGGCGGGAGGTCGGGGCTGCAGGAGGCGGAGGAGGCCGCCGACTTCCGGGGTCGGGGGCGGGACGGCTGACTTCCGGGGGCGGGGGCGGGGCATCGTCCAAAGGGCTGGACTCTGGCGGCGAGAACGCAGGGAAGGGGGCGGGGAGAACACCAACTTCCGGGGGCGGGTGGGCGGCACCTCCCAAATAGGGAGGGTTCCCGGGAAGTTTCGGCAGTGCAGGTGCGGGCGATTTCCCTGCGGTCCGGTGAGTCGTAGCTAGTCCCCTCCAAGTTCCAGACGTCAGCCCGGGCTGGTCGGTCGTAGCCTTGGGAGTGGTGGTCACGCCTGGTTTCTTCCTATTCTTAGATTCTTTGTAGTCCCGTGTACTTCGTACTGGCCAATCCCTTCTTGCCCCGATCCCCGGTTACGTTTAATAGTTCTTTGTGTTAAACTCTGTTCAGTTACTGTGTGGTTTCTCTTTCTGTGGACCCTGTCGAATACATATACCCGCACAGTGGCGTGTTATGCAGCTATGAAAACGGAATGAGGAATATCTCTGTGTATTACTATGGAGTCGTCTGCAGCGTTTATTGAGTGAAAAAAGGACGGAAAAAAGTGTGTACGGATACTATAGTTAAGAAAGGTGCAAATATATAAATATGGTTTGAAATATATAAAATGTAGTGGTTTTGTTACGCATAACAGAGTTAACGCTGTTAGTCTGAGACTTTTTATGTGTGTAATGTGAGACAATACAAGTGAGTATATTATATTATGTAGGTGCCTCTGGGAATCAGGAATTTCAGCATGAGAGGATGGAGTCACAGGTTTAAGATGAAAGAGGTTAATAAATTAGAACCCTGCATTCCTGGATTTGAATTAGAACGACCAGTGTGAATTCATAATGTATTTTGTCTGTAAAATGTACGTATTTCCCAATGCTGTCCACTGAAAAGTCCTAGAAACAATGACCAATCCAGTAGCAATGAGCAATTCTAGTACCCATTTTCTGTTTTTTAAATACCATTTACTACTAAAAGCTTCTTAGAGAAAAGACTTCATTTCAGGTCTGAAGCAAGAAATGTACAAGGATATGTATCGAAAAGCAAAGACACTATTAGCGTCTTGTCAAAAAATTTAGGAGCCTAACTGAAGAGAATCTCATTGCCAAAAAAAGAAAGAAAAAGGATTTGCGCATCAATAAGAACAATAATTTAAATGAACTGAAAATCCTCAGGGGTTTAAGTCCATAATTCATAATATGTTTTTAAATTCTTTGTTCACTTTTGGAGGATGTTGAGAAACAAACTTGGACTTTTTGACCAGTTAATGAAGGGAAGAAATCAAGCATTTATCTTGCCTTTCTTTATAAAATTTACAACAGAGTAATCAAATAGTGGGTGAGAGGAATTTCTCATTATAGAAGTATTCCTGCTAATAATAAATGAAGAAGAAATGGTAGGATTAAAATACCCTAAAAAATGAATGGATCTGGCAATGTCATCAATGGCTGTTAATTAACATCACAAAAAGGACAGTAAGATAGTAGAACCTCCTGATGGAATTATACAACACCATGAAATGGTCCTTCCAAAAAAAGTTAAGCTGTGATCAAACCACTGGACTGTTGTAACTACACTTTACTGAAAATTCGGAGGACAAGGGTATACTAGAGGGTTCCGCAAGGATGCTGTCAGCAACTGCCAGAAAGCCTGCAGACAAACAACCTGATTTCTGTATGATGATATGCAAGAAGAAAGAGAGGGATGTGCATGGAAACTACAGATTAAAACAAAAACAAAAACCGTAAGATTGGGAACTCTGTGTACTATCTTATCAACTTCTAAGTGAGCCTCAAGTTATTTGAAAACAAGTGTTTTTAAAAAGAGAGACTTAAGAAACACAGGCCAACTGCAATACAGTCTGATAAACACATTGGACCTTATTTAGATCCTGATTTAAACTAAAAAACCCGGACAAGATGATTGGAGAAACCTCGACACTAAGTACCTACAAAGCCAAGTACCTGACGGTTACTGTAACTGTTCAATGAGAACATGATTACCTTTTGACCTTTTTCCCAACACAGACACAAATGGAAAGAAGTTAACCTTGTTAATTTGCTGTTTTCTTGTTGAATCTGAGGGGTGACTCAAGGGTCACAAGGATTTATGAGCTTATTTTGTGGGAAAAAAAGAATGCTTTCCAGGAAGTTACCATCACCAGATAACCAGGCCTCAGCTGCAGTTGACAACCAGAAGTCTGACTGCCCAAGGGCTTAGCTGGAGTAAAAGAAACATGGATTTACCCTTTGTTTCTCTGAAACTTGTCTTCCCAAGCTCCTTAGCTCTATAAAATCCCCTGCTTTCTTTTTCTAAGGCAGATTTGAGAGAACCTATCCTCACACCTCGTTTTGACCAATTTGAATAAAGCTTTCTCTATCTCCAAGCACCAATGTCTCAGTGACTGGGTTATTGCACTTCAGGGAATCACAAACTTGAGATTCAGTGGTTCTGTATCACACATTTGGTGAAATTAATTGTAATCTGCTTTTCTCACATGATAATGGTATAGTGGTTATAACACATTAACAAAAAATACATACATATGACAACCTAAAATTATCCTCTTATTCATGCTGAAAATTGAAGATATTTTCTGAGAGGTGCTGACACAGATTTGAGTAATGCAGAGTTAATCTGGCAGCCAGTTAAGACTTCCTGAATCGAACTGATGCATTTGTAAAAACCTCTATGAACCCAAAGCTCTGTAAGTAAAAAAAAGGAAAAAAATCTGAAGACCACAGTGAAGTTCTGGCCCCTGGAATACCCTTAAATGTTTCATTGACCTCTGTCATTGGGGTTAGGAGGGAGAACAAAGGGTCTATTCCTGCGATTCCTGAGAACTTCTGGTGTTCCATAAAGATAAAGTCACCCACAAATTGCTTTTCTTAGTTCCACTCAACTCTTCCAGGCAAGTCTCCCATTTTTGATTGTCCTGTAATGAGCATGCTCTGATGCTAGAAAATGTTTATAATTAACAGAGCTCAGCCTTCGCGTTTCAATTGACCCTACACGTGGTATCAGTTCCTTCGGGAAACGCTTATTCTGTCTGTAAAGTGTTAGGGCCGGGTAAGAGGTGGGACCGGACGGCAACGTCCGCGACACCCACTTCACACCCGCCCTCGTGCTCTCGGCGCGCCACGTGGGCCCGGGTCCCACACGCGTGCGCACTGCCGCCTCGCCCGGCCTACGTGACACGCCTCGGGACGGCAATGGCGGCGGGCCGGAGAGGCGCTGTCTCCGCCGGCCTGAACAGGGAGGGAGACGCGTGTCCGGCCCCGAGCTGACGGGCTCGAGATCCCCGGAACGACCCCGGCTCGCCCCCTTCGGGACCACCCTCTCGCTCGCTCTGCGAGGCCGGCAGATCTCCACGAAAAGCCGCCCGGCTTCCGCGGCGTCGGGACGAGGCGGTCCACGCTCCGCCCCCACGCGCTCCGATTGGCTCCGGGGCCCGGCGCGCCCCTTCTCGGTCCTCCCATTGGCCTAGGCAGAGCCGTGCAGGGTGGAGCCGCACCGCCTTCCGCGCGCTCCTATTGGCTCAGGGGTGTGGCTTGCCCGTTCGCGGCGCTCTCATTGGCCGAGGGGAGATGCTGGGGGTGGGGCCGCGCCGGGGCGACGACAACAAAGGGCGGCGGGCAGCGGGCGGCGGTGACCGCGTCTCCCGTGCTTCCTTCAGCGCGCGTCCCGGTTCCCGCCCGCCCAGCTCCAGATGAAGTGTGAGCACTGCACGCGGAAGGTGAGCCCCTACGTCCCAGCCGGCGCCGGGGGTCGGTCTGGCCGGGATCGGGGCTGCTGGGGGTTCGGTCCGGCCGGGGGCCAGGGTCAGGGTCCCGGGGCTGGGGTCAGGGGTCGCGGCCGAGGTCGGGGGCTCGGGGTTGCGTGGTGCCTGCCCTCGGAGCCTGGTCCCCGGAGCTCGCGGTCGGGAGCGTGGGCGGGCGCTGGGGGCGCACCGCAGTCGTGGGCCGGGTCCGCAGCTCGAGGGCCCCTCCGTCGGCACCGCTTCGCTGACCGGAAACCTCGGGGCTCTCGGACTCGGTCCTGTGTCCACCAGCGCCAGAGGCGGCTCGATGGGTGGAGGAGGGCCGCAGCGGGGTGGTCTACTCGAGACGAGCCGCGGCGCGCACGCCAGCCGCTCCTCCCGGGTGTGCGGCGCTCCTGCGGCCGGGTCACCTTTCCGGCTGCCCTCGAGCTAACGGTGTCCTCGGGTGCGGACTGGCCTTTCTACTCCTCAGTGCGCTTGTCCAGCCTTTCAAAATATTCTTGAAGCAAAAAAAAAAAAGCCGGAAGAGGTAATCTATCTCTGTTACCACTCAGGGCTGTCACAGCAAACACCATTCTCCATGTGAACGCTTGATACAATGCTCAGAAAAGTTTTTGAGGGTTTTTATACTTTCCGGGAACTTACATACCTGTGGTGACAAAACAGTGCTGAAGTGTGGGAAGGCAACGGGCAGGTCCTCTCCACGCGGGTAACCGGGCTGACTGTGATAGCCTTCCACCCTTGTTTCCAGGCTGTGATAACAACCGTGTAGTGCGTGCACAGGGGGGGTTGTTTGTTTTTCCAAAAGTGGGATCATAGCATAAATATTCCATCGCTTGTTCTTTTTGGCTTAACATGGTACAGAAGATAACTTTTCAGAGCATTACATATAATTCTGGTTCACTGTGTTTTCAGTATAGATGTGTCCAGGTAGTAGAGCATTAATTTACCTGTTGATGGAAGGACACATTGCTTCTAGTTTTAACTTGCAAACAGTTCAGATATGGGGGGCGCGGGTGTCTCCACAAGTACAGGTGCTTATATTTCTGTAGAAGTGATTCCTAGACATAGTTAATTGGTCGGAGAGTATGTACATTTTGTTAATTGAGAAAGTCAGATTAAAAGTTGTTCTTTCACGTGTTCCTTTGCCTTTTCAAGGAATGTAGTAAAAAAACAAAAACCGATGACCAAGAGAATGCATCAGTCGATGTACTGAGTCCGGCCCAGGAGAATGGAGAGGCAAGTAGATTTTTCAGTTCTGTATCAGCCCAAAGTAAATGGCTGTTGCTGTTTTTCTCCTCTTTGCGGGCTCACGTCACCGTTCACATCATTGCTCTGAGAAAGAAGTGAGAGAGCAAAGGCTAAAGCAGTGCCCCTGTCAGGGGCCAGACACATGCAGGTCAGTCGGTCAAAGGCACACAACCTTCCTTCAGGGTAAGCTTGGTCATTTATTAGAAATAGTGGTGTAATATTTAAATCTACAGTTTGTTTTTAATGAAAAGTCCATTCTAGCTTACTTCCTGAACTTTTAAATCCTCCTTAGCCAGCAGTGGTGGTTTTTGTTTATTGGGTACATACCTTGAACTGGGCACTAGAGCAAGTGCTTTCTACGTGTGATCTCATTTCGTGCTCAGAACAAGCATTTCAAGTCAGCCCTCCTGTTGTCCCCGTTTTACAGAGAGGAGGGTGTGGTGGGGGGAGGTTAAAGTCCCTTCTTCCCTTACCAGGCAGTAGTACTGATTTTACAAATGGGAAATTGGCAAGTCGCAAGTTTTCTCTTTGTTTTAGTCCTAATGTGACACTTAGCCTGACAGGCATTGATTGGGTTCCCTGGTGTACCGGCACTGCTCTGCGCCCTAGCAACTGCAGGGCTTAGCAAGCGAGCCACAGGGGACGAGACCAGCACCCAGGGCGACTGGGGCCTCCCATGCCTGCCTTCTGGCTGCAGCGTTTTGGCTGGACACCTAATCCTGGGAGCACCGGGTTTCTTATCAGTGACACAGGGAGTTGGGTTACTTCCCTCCCAGGGCTGTGGTGACAGCAAGATAACGTGTGTACACTGCCTAAGTGGGCACCCTGCCAGCACAGTGGGTGGACATCCTGTTAGGATGAGCAGGTCAGGGAAGAGACTCCTGGAGTGGGCCCTGAGGGGTGGTGAGAGTGGAGGGTGCACAGGGAGGGTTGGTGGGAGCCCCTGAGGCTGTCTGGCCAAGGAGATAGAGCAGATATATGCTTCAGGGCAGGTGACAGAGGCAGCCGGCTTAAGCTGGCTGGAGCAGGGGGAGAATGGAAGGGAACCACTTGGGAGACAGAGAGTGTTGGGGGCGTCTGGGGGGGCAGTCAGAGTGGCAGTAGCAGGAAAGAGGGTTCAGTGCACTTTGAGCTCCGTTGACACTGAGCTTTTCAGGGTGTCTGTCTGGAGCTTGGGAGGGAGAGAGCTCCGCTGGAAGCAGAGCTTGGAGAAGTGCTGGGGGGAGGCGGGTGGTGGCAGCCAGGCAGCTGCTCTGGGAAGTGAGGCTGATTGGAGAGAAGGGGCGGTGGGCAGGCTTTTGCAGCATGGGTGTCTGGAGGAAGCAGGAGGAGAAAGAGGAAGGAACGCGAGGGGTGAGAGCCTGCAGAAGAAAGGGCCAGGTGGTGCACAGCAGGCCTGGAGGAAGCCCAGCTGGGTGCAGCTGCACAGAGTGGATGTGGGCATTCTGCAGGGGCAGTGAAGGCAGCATTCTCAGTGCAGCGCAACAGTATCTGTTAGGCACCAGGTGTGTGCCAGGCCACGTGCTCCCGACCCTTGGAGCGGCAGCTCTGGCCCCACCTGGGAACTTGTTAGAAGGGCAGATTTGGGGGCTGGCCCATTGCCGAGTGGTTAAGTTCACGTGCTCCACTTTGGTGGCCTGAGATTTCCAGGATTTTGCAGGTTCGAATCCTGGGTGCACATGTGGCACCGCTCATCAGGCCATGCTGGCATGGCGTCCCACATAGCACAACCAGAAAGACCTATAACTAGAATATACAATTATGTACTAGCGGGCTTTGGGGAGAAGAAGAAAAAACCAAACAAAAAGAGATTGGCAACAGATGTTAGCTCAGGTGCCAGTCTTTTTTAAAAGAAAAAGAAGTGCAAATTCTTGGGCCCGATTCACATGTCCTGAAGGTGCATCTGCAATGGAGTGAGATCCCAGGGTGAGCGCTGCACAGTGACACTCTGGCATGTGGGGAGGAGGGAGGTGACAGTATGTGCTCCTGTTCAGAGGTGCTATGGACAGGAAGGCCCACCCAGAGCCACCTCTTACCAAATCATATATGAAAGAAAAACAAATGCACACCGGTCAGGAGCTTTCATCAGTTTGTTGAAATGGCTCCAGTAGGCTTCAGAATGTTCATACGTTTATCCACCAAATATTTGTTGACCACTGTCAGTATGTGGGGCCTTCTGGAGGTGCTGAGAAACAAGACAAGGATCGCACCCTCAGAGCTGGCATTCTCTCCGAGGAGACGCCACACATAAGTTCCAGGTGGTGCCTGGTGCTGTTGCAGTAGGTGAGGGCCAAGAGGGGAGCCCAGGCATTTACTACAGAGGCCAGTGCAGCTGGAAGTGAGAGCCAGGCAGAGTGACGGGCCAAGGGCCGCAGGCTGTCGGGGACCTCTGAGCAGAGGAGGTGTGGCTTGTGTTCTGGCAGATCTCCGCCACTGAGGGAAGGTGGCTGCAGCAGGGGAGTAGGGCACAGGTGCTAGTCAGGAGAGGACAGGATGCCAAGGTTTGTAGTCTGAGTATCCACGTGAGCTGAGTCACTTTTACTGAGACGCAGGCTTGGGCATCCACAGCTCAGTTCTGGGTGGTGTGAGGACCCTGTTGCCCGTGGAGTGCCAGAACCAGTGGTGAACTAGGCCAGTTTTGAGCCTTGCGGGGAGGCCAGCTGTAGGCTTCCATGGGGAGCCATGGGACTGAGGGAGCTCATCCAGGTTGTGCTAAGCAGGCGAGAGCAGGAGCCCCCAGAGGCAACAGAGGAGGGGATGTAGGGAGGAGGAGAAGGACTGAGCCAGTTCCCAGGACACGGGAATTTGGTTTTCCTCCTACCACATGACCGTGCTGGCCTGCTTCCACCCTGCATTGTCATCTTTGTGACTACCTGATAGCGTGGACTGAAACTCACACCCTGTGTCCATCCAGCACCTGGAGTGCCAGGCCAGGCCCCCAGATCATTGCAGTTTCCTATGTAGCATTTATGCTGTTACTCCTTAAAGAAGTGCATGTTAAAGAGTTTTTGGGGGCTGGCCCCATGGCCAAGTGGTTAAGTTCACGCACTCTGTTTCGGCGGCCCAGGGTTTCACTGGTTCAGATCCTGGGCGCGGACATGGCAGTGCTCATCAAGCCACGCTGAGGCAGCGTCCCACAGAGCTCAACTAGAAGAACCTACAACTGTGTACGGGGCGGGGATGCTTTGGGGAGAAAGACAAAAAAGGAAGATCGGCAACAGATGTTAGCTCAGGGCCAGTCTTTAAAAAAAAAAGTTTTTGTTCAAGAATCAGGCCAAATCATCTTTCTTTTGTAGAAAGGAGAATTCCATAAGTTGGCTGATGCCAAGATATTTCTGAGCGACTGCCTGGCGTGTGACAGCTGTGTGACTGCAGAGGAAGGAGTCCAGGTTTCCCAGCAGAATGCAAAGGACTTCTTCCGCGTTCTGAACCTTAATAAGGTATGGTGGCCTGGGCGCTCGGTGGCACTGTGGCTGGGGGAGGCAGGTGGAGGTCAAGCTGAGGCACAGTAGCCTCTGCTGGGACAGCGGGTGTGCATCTTGGCCCTGGCGCACTGTGTCCCCTGCCAGAGTCAACCCTGCCCAGAGCCCTTCCCCATCGGAACCAGAGTCATGCTCCCTCGCTGATGGGCCACAGCTTGGCTGGCACCACTGACTAGGCTCCCCTGGCTTGGGGAGGCCTCCCCCCTGCCCGAGGTCACGGGATGTTACCAGGGCTGAGCTGACACAATTCTGCCCTTGGGGCGTCCTCAGAGGCTGGGGCAAGGTTAGGCACCTTCGGCTTGTCCATGCAGACCTCCTCACAGAACTACTCAGTCTTGCATGGCTTCCAGCAACGGCTTTCCTAAAGGGAAAGAAAGGGAAGGTGAAGGCAGATGAGGCTGAAGAGCGAACCTCGGTTTGCCCTTGCTCTCTCCCCGCTTCCCAGCCAGTGTCCCAAGCCCCACTCTGCACAGCGCGGCAGAGCTCTGACCCCCACAGCCTTGTAGGTGCTGCATGAAGCCCGCATTGCTGTCTAGGTACTATGTGGTGTGCCAGGACAAGGCAGAGTCCCTGAGAGAGGCTGGTTTACGTGAGTGTCAGGATAGAACCAAGCGGTCTTCTCAGTGTTTGCCACCCACTCCTGTGGCACATTCCTGGGTACGTCATCCAGCATTTTTCTGTCAGAACTTCAGATAGAAATATGTATCTTTCTCTTGTCAGCGTTAATTGTGTCTGAGTGTGTCCTTCCTGGTGTGTGAGTAGCTGGGCGGTCCATGAGCAAGGAGCAGGATGAAAGCTGAAGCAGGAGACCCTCACCTGTCGGTCACGATTACTGTGCACACTGTGAACGCCCATCACCACCTGCTCACCCTTGTCCTCCTGGAACAAAATATTTTTAGCTGTTTTTACTAGATTCAACAAAGTCAGCTAAATTATAACACAACTTCCTACCGCAGACTTCTCATTTTGTACTGTCAATAGTTTATGCCTGAATGCCCTCAAAGTGGCTGTTTCCCTTTATACCCCCACAAGTGATGGGTGAGAATACCCGTGTCCAGCCATCCTGACCACACTTGATAATCAAATTCACAATATTTTTCCAATCTGATGGGTAGAAAGTACCTCATTTGTATTTTCCTGATTGTTAGTGAGACTGAAGCTCTTTGACGTGTTCATTGATATTTTACATTTTACGCTGCCTGTTTGTAGTCTATATTAGTTCAAAATTGCATTCAGCTGCTGGTAACAAAACCCTGGCCTTAGGCGTTTAACAACTTGGAGGGTTATTCCGTCACATGGAGCAGTCCAGGGGTAAGCTGGCCCGGGAGGCTGCCCAGGGCCTGGACTCCTGCTGCCCTGCACAGCATCATCAGCCTCGAGCCGCACGCCCTGCAGGTATTTTCTCCCAGGCTCTCTCTTCTCTCCTAGGGTTTGTGTCTGTCGCCTGTCACACGTGAGTTATTTAATTTCGTGGAACTATGTAGAACTCCGTCTTTTCCTTAATAGTTTTTAATTTGTATTTTTAAAAGAAAGCCTTTCTTACTGTAAGACATGCAGTTTATATGTTTTATTTTAATGATTTTAAAGTTCTGTTTTTGAACACTCTGCAGTTTCTATTTTAGTATGGTGTGAGGTTAGAATTTATTTTTTTGCATTTGAAAAAGCCAGTTATCCCAACATCTTCCACTCTTCATTGATCTGAAATGCCACCTCTGTCATAAACCAGATTCCCAGAGACGTGACTCTATTTCTTGATTCTTTTATCTTCTCTTCGTGTTTTTTCTCTTCCTATGCTTGTACCACACTATTTTGATTGAAATTGTTCTGTATTGTGCCCTAATACCTGGTTGGGCCCATCTTTCTCTTGTTCTGCTTTTTCAAAATTTTCTTGGCTAATCTTACGTTATTCTATATGAATTGTGGAATTTTGACTGGAATTGTATTTACTTTATAGGTTAACTTGGAGGGAAATTATATTTTACCATATAGAGTCTTTTTTTTTTTGGATTGGCACCTGAGCTAACAACTGTTGCCAGTCTTCTTTTATTTTTTTCCTGCTTTATCTCCCCAAATCCTCCCCATACATAGTTGTATATCTTAGTTGCAGGTCCTTGTAGTTGTGGCATGTGGGACGCCGCCTCAGCATGGCCTGGTGAGGGGTGCCATGTCCGCGCCCAGGATCCAAACCGGCGAAACCCTGGGCCGCCGCAGTGGAGCGCACAAACTTAACCACTCAGCCACGGGGCCAGCCCCCTTATAGAGTCTTTTTATCCATGAATGTGGGCTGTCTCTCTAGTTATTGTGTGTGACCTGAAGGTCTGTAATTTTCCCCATAAGTGTTTGTGTCGGGTTATTCCTCAGTTCTCTGTATCTGTCATTTGTTTTTGATGTGATTGGGATTTTATTCTTGTTCTGTTACATACATTACATTTTATTTCACTGCATTCTATAGTGTTGACTGCTGTGGGTATGCGGAGAGCTATTGATTTCCATGTCTGTTTTGCATATGGTTATTTTGTAAACTTAATATTCTAATCGTTTCCTAGATAGTCTTAGGTTTTCTAGGTTTAGTGACTGCAAATAACAAATTTTATCTCTTCCAATCTGGATACCTTTTATTTCTTTTTCTGATTATATTGTCTAGGACCTTTTAAATCAATCTCAAGTAGCAGTGGTTTCAGACTTGTTTCAGACTTCAGTGAAAATGCTTATAAAGTTTTACTATTAAATACGTGTTTGCAGAAATATCTGGTAGATACCCATATCAGTCAGCATTTCAGCTGCAGATAATGGACATCCAGCTTAAACTGGCATAAACAATAAGGAAATGGTTATTTCATGAAACTGAAAGCTTACAAGTAAGAGGTTCTGGGGTGACTGAGAGGGCTGTCGTCAGGAAGAAAGCAGTTTCTGTTTCTCTGCCCTGCCACCCCCAGCTCTGGACTCAGGCTGGTCTCCTCCTGGTCACAAACTGGCTCCCTCAGAGCAGGTGACATTTGAGTGAGAATGCAGTGAGGAGTGGGCCCTGGAGGTACCCCAGGCAGGGCACCAGGCAGAGGGACAGGAAGCCCTGACTCTGGCTCCCTCAGAGCAGGTGACATTTGAGTGAGAATGCAGTGAGGAGTGGGCCCTGGAGGCATCCCAGGCAGGGCACCAGGCAGAGGGACAGGAAGCCCTGACTGGCTCCCTCAGAGCAGGTGACGTTTGAGTGAGAATGCAGTGAGGAGTGGGCCCTGGAGGCATCCCAGGCAGGGCACCAGGCAGAGGGACAGGAAGCCCTGACTCTGGCTCAGAGCAGGTGACGTTTGAGTGAGAATGCAGTGAGGAGTGGCCCTGGGCATATCCCAGGCAGGGCAC